>NC_048570.1:78045437-78257937 GCF_013265735.2 Oncorhynchus mykiss | reverse complement strand
AGAGATGGTTGTCCTTTTGGAAAGTTCTCCCATCTCCATAGAGGAACTCTGGAGCTCTGTCAGTGACCATCGGGATCTTGGTCACCTCCCTGACCAAGGCCAGTCTCCCCCGATTGCTCAGTTTGGCCGGGTGGCCAGCTCTAGGGAGAGTCTTGGTGATTCCAAACTTCTTCCATTTAAAAATGATGGAGGCCACTGTGTCCTTGAGGACATTCAATGCTGTAGACATTTTTTTTGTACCCTTCCCCAGATCTGTGCCTTGACACAATCCTGTCTCGGAGCTCTACTGACAATTCCTTCGACCTCATGGCTTGGTTTTTGCTCTGACATTCACTGTCAACTGTTGGGCCTTATATAGAGACAGGTGTGTGCCTTTCCAAATCATGTCCGATCAATTGAATTTACCACGTGTGGACTCCAATCAAGTTGCAGAAACATCTCCAAGATGATCAATGGAAACAGGATGCATCTGAGCTCAATTTTGAGTCACATAGCAAAGGGTCTGAATGCTTAAGTAAATAAGGTATGTTTTTTTATTTAATAAATTGGCAAACGTTTCAAAAAAGCTGTTTTTGCTTTGTCGTTATAGGGTATTGTGTGTAAATTGGCTGTAACAAAATGTGGAAAAAGTCAAGGGGTCTGAATATTTTCCGTATGCACTGTGTCAGAAGCTTATTAGAGCAGTATTATCCAATAGAGATGCTACTACGAAGCAGAATGCTCACAACTAGATATTTATTGGCCCTGATATTTGCAGTAGGCCATATGCCATTCTTTAATAGGCAGTGCTTGAGAATGAACACACTGTTCAACATGTCGGATAATTATTCATCAGCTATTCACAGCCAGCATGTTATTCTCACTTACTAAAGGCTGGAAAAGGAGAGAATGAGGTATTAATGAACTGATCAGCTCAGATGTCAGCCTCCAGCTAAATAAATGTTGAGAATAAGACTTAAAGAGAGAGTAGAACCTTATGTACAGATGTGGGATGTTCATTTAATTTGAATTTGCTGTTGCTGGAAATTCAAACTTGTAGAGTATTTAAGATTTAAAAAGGTTTCTGCAGTTTGTAATTTCCACTTTAAAATGTCAGACGTGATTTGCACTAACTAAAAATGTATCAACCCCCACAAAAATGGCCATTAATTCTAATCTACATTTCCTGTTGCTGCAGGATTATTTTAAAACCGTGAGAAAATGGTCAAATTAATATCCTGCATCTGTACAACATGAAAAACACCTGCATTCCTGTCCTTCTGTATTCTAAAGCCGCAGAGCTTTCGACATGAAAACTAAATTGTGCTTGGTACAGCATTCAAAAGTCCACCCGGGTGAAGCCTTCGGAAATGTCTCTACCTTGGTACAGCTTACAGTACTAGCTGATTTTACTACATTGAACCAAATCCTGCTTTCAGAAAGTGTAAGGTAATCTTTGGTGGAAACACACCATCTCATTCCCTGGAGGGGTGTAGAGGTGGGGCACACATGGCCATATCACCACTGCAATCTGTGGAGTAACAATGCACAACATGTGACTCCATTGTTGGGCTCAATGTATCAACTATTTCCACAGTTTTTCATACAGCAAGGTGGACAGACTGAGGGCCCTGCAGACAATGTGGTGCCAGGGGGAAACATCCTGGCCAGAGGTGAAAATGGCTTTTTAATAAAGCTGCACTCGATGGTATCCCAATTTAACACTATTCCCTGACCACTCCCATTCATTTCAACAACAGTCTGATTAACACCAGAACCGCTGGGCCTCGAGGTATAGTTTAGGTTCATTTGAAGCAATTGTCGTGGTGATCCACTGGGCATGACACCTTCAACTGTTGGGAGAAGGAGGGGAGCAGGCCGTACTGTTGGGAGGTGGAATGGGGAAAATGTTATTCCAAACTTTATCCGGAATGTTCAATTCTATTTTGTTGCGACTCAAGCGATACCTCGGTCCATTCTACATGTAACTGCCAAAATAAAGGAAAAACTATAGTAAATAAGGGATACAAAATATATTGAAAGCATGGGGGTGCTTCCACACAGGAAGTCCCAGACAATTGTAGAATCTATGCCAAGGCACATTGAAGCTTGTCTGGCGGTTCGTGGTGGGTCAACGCCCTATAAAGACACTATGTTGGCGTTTCCTTTATTTTGGCAGTTACCTGTAGCAGCAGGCTACACAGAGAATGGAACAGCTGGATAGGGGAAACGCAAAAAAAACTCAAATCACGCAAAAGGGAAAGTAACTTAGCGGACAAAGTTTGGACACAATTTAGTGTGTACGACATCTAAAGAATTGCATCACTATACTTAGAGCTTTGCCATTTCTAAATGGACGTATTGGGTTGTTTTGGGAACCTTGATTTTTTCAAGGCCCCCATACTACACAATGAGGATGAGGAAGGGATTTGCGGTAAGTTTCTCAAAAACATGAAATCACAAAAGGTGTGTCATTTACATCAAAAAGAGATTTGGTTTTAAAAAATAACATCCTTTAAGATTCTTACGACTGTTATATGGACTTACAGTGCCTTCAGAAAGTATTCACACTCCTTTGTGAATACATTTGGTAAGCAATATGTTTGGAACATCGAATCGCAATAAAATCAAGGTATCAAATCGCAATACATACAGAATTGTGAGAATCGCAATTCAAATCGTATCGGCACCTAAGTATTTTTAGTCCCCTAGTATTTCCCTGCCCTAGAGTGTTGCTACTCAGTGCTCACTGAGGCCTACTAATGGTCTGGGATGTGTCCCAAATGGCAGCCTATTCCCTATTCCCACTGCTTTCGACCAGAGCCCAATGAGCCCTGGTCAAAAGCAGTGCACTATATGAGAACAGAGTGCTATTTGAGACGCGGTCCTGCTGTCTTCGGCCACCCTCCCCCATGCATCACAGCAGGCCCAGCTATGTCATTAGCTAAGTGGGGACAATGGAATGTGGGTCTTAGTAAATGCAGGGGAGAGATTCACATGTGGCCAAAAGACTCATTGTCTGGGCCTACCACCTCTCACTACTTACCCACCTGCGTAATATCAACCATAGGCTTGCTTTGCCAAACTCATGTGGGGTGAAGAGATGAGAATATATTAACCATATAACTCAGACAACAAAGCCTTTAGTCTGTAAGAAAAAATATTGTATCATTCAAACAAAACCATCAAATATCCAAAAGTGTTTCTCGACCATGCATCCTTGTGAGTAATGGCAGGTGAGGAAACTGCAAGTTCTGTACAAGGGCTATGGTTAGAAAGGTTAATTTCCTCTATTACAGTGAAATAATGTCTCAATGTATTTCTGTGTCCATATGACTAATTCTGTTGAACCAAACATCAAATGCAAATAGTGAGTTGAAACCGCTTGTCAGAGAGGAAAAATAAATCTCTCATCCTTGTTGTTGGTAGTGGCAGGGGGAGGGGCTTGGTGTGTGTGTGTGTTTGTAAACAGAGAAGTAGATGCGAAGCAAGAGGTTTCACTCTTGCCAAAATCTGTCCAAAATACGCCCAATGCATTTCTTTGGGATTATTTTGGACCTAAGTGTTGCCTACCTTCCTACCTTTTGGACAACAACTCCCATTGCGGAGACATGAGCATCTCTGGTGTAAATGGGAAGGTGTACAGCACAGAAGGAGTGAAGAACACAATACCAAAAAGGTGACCGAACAAGCGGACATAAAACACAAGAAAATAAACAGGATTCTTGCCATAGGAATATCACGCAAAAACATTAATTAAAATATATTCTATATATCGCCCAACCCTACACCAGCTACCCATACACCTCTCAGCAGCAGGAGAAACAAGCTCTTCATAGCTCAGTACCTCAGAGAATTCAGCAGTAGGAGAGGTCAATGAACACAACCCACAGAATACATTCTGAGAATTCCAGCACAATATTCCTTTCCTTTTGAGAAATGATGCTCATCTACAGTAAACCTAGATAACCATCAATCTGAAACTAAAACCAGCTTCCAAAATCTGTGGTTGTGAGGCCAATTGGACGTACTGCCAAATTATCTAAAACAACGGAGGTGGCTTATGGTAGAGAAATGAGCATTCAATTATCTGGCAACAGCTCTGTATTCTACGAGACAGCATGCCAACTGCACACTCCTTCAAAACGTGAGACATCTGTGGCATTGTGTTGTGTGACAAAAACGGCACATTTTAGAGTGGCCTTTTACGGTCCCCAGCACATGGTGCACCTGTGTAATGATCATGCTGTTTAATCAGCTTCTTGATATGCCACAACTGTCAGGTGGATGGATTATCTTGGCAAAGGAGAAATGATCACTAACAAGGATGTAAACAAATTGTGCACAAAATGAGAGAAATAAGCTTTTTCAGGGATCTTTTATTTCAGCTCATAAAACATAGGACCAACACTTTACATGTTGTGTTTTATATTTTTGTTCAGTGTAGTAGGTTTCACCATTTCTATCTCATGCACGTGATTTAATCCACTATATCACAGAGGCTTCTCTCAGGACATCGCTGAATCTGGTGATAGAACAGTGTACCCAAAAACACAATGAAGTAATTTTATTGGTGCATTCCTGAACCCTCAGGATTTCCTATACCCTTTTTACTCTCACAGATCAGAGTGACTGTGGATGACACACGGCATTGACCCTCTCAGTAAAACAGACATTATCCCCCAAGGTGACGGAGGGGCATGTAAATGCCTCCAGCATGAGTCAAGGCCCATGGTATTGCTCTCGTTTTCTTGTTGTTGGTCAGCTCTTCTTTCATAATCTACATGGCTCCCTATTCCCTATATAGGGCACTACCTTTGACCAGAGCCCTATGGGTCCTGGGCAACAGTAGTGCACTATGTAGGGAATAGGGAGCCATTTGGGCCACATTCAGTGGTTTTTAGAGTGTTCCAGGACATCTGTGGAGCAGCTGTTGCTTTTGCTCCTCTTAGGGCTTCAGCAGGGCCCTGTGTAGAGACAATATTTAATCATGGCTATGCAGTGTTTCCCCTACATATTTTTTTTTAGCAGCGGTGGCAAAGGTCGTGGAAGAGAGAGGCATGCCGCCCAATATTTTTAGAAGGACTGAAAAGGTCATTTCTGGTGACTTTTTAGAAAGATGTTCTACTCCAAGACAAATTAAAATCAGATGACACTGACCATCTATAATCCCCCCAGAAACCAGCCCAATAACAGATTATTTTACTGTAGCCTATACATGGTACTAGACTGGATTATCAGGCAGGTGCTATTAGCAATAAACTTTTTCTGGACCAAAAAGGGGGCACTTTCCTGCAATTCTACACATTTTTCCATGGACCTGAGAGACTTTGGCAATTGTAAAGCAACATTTTCTGCAATTCTACACATTTTTCCATGGACCTGAGAGACTTTGGCAATTGTAAAGCAACATTTTCTGCAATTCTACACATTTTTCCATGGAGTAGACCAAAAATGTTGCAGTGTGACAGCTAACTTCCATTGGGGCCCCTGGGCATGTGCCCTGCGTGCCCGGTCGGTAATCCAGCCATGCCAAAAATACTCCTAAATTCCTAATTTAATGGTTTCATCGTCTTAGCTTTTATTATCAAAGATTATATTATTAAAAAAAATATATAGGTCAATTGTCTATTCTACAAAATTTCTGTGTGGTTTTATTCATTGAAGCTCATACTGAAAGCGTTGTTCCATCCCGAAAATTACTTTAAGAAAATGTATTTTTGGGGTGTGGCAGCAACAATTTAGCTATGGCCAATTGTTGGAAATCAAACAGTGTCCGCACACACACACCCCCCTCTGTGCTATATAAGGCACTGAATGCAGCCATCCCATACCTCCCCCGACATCCAAGCGAGAGATCCTAAATGATTAGTCCTGCCCTGAGGGCCACAGACCATAATTAAATGAGTCCCTCAGCCCCTCTCAGCCTTGCTTCCCCAGCCCCTCTCAGCCTTGCTCCCCCAGCCCCTCTCAGCCTTGCTCCCCCAGCCCCTCTCAGCCTTGCTCCCCCAGCCCCTCTCAGCCTTGCTCCCCCAGCCCCTCTCAGCCTTGCTTCCCCAGCCCCTCTCAGCCTTGCTTCCCCAGCCCCTCTCAGCCTTGCTTCCCCAGCCCCTCTCAGCCTTGCTTCCCCAGCCCCTCTCAGCCTTGCTTCCCCAGCCCCTCTCAGCCTTGCTTCCCCAGCCCCTCTCAGCCTTGCTTCCCCAGCCCCTCAGATCTGCTCTCAATGCCGTAAATGGAAACAAACCTCTGTTGAACTAGAGGGGACTTATGTAGAGCTGGGAATTGCCAGAGAACTCACGATACAATACCATGATACTTTGGTGCAGATATGATATGTATTGAGATTTAAACGATTCTATATGTATTGCGATTCGATACAGTAATTTCATTGCGATTCGATGTTCCAAACATATTGCTCACCATATATGTCTGCTGCAGAGGGACAAGAGAGGGTCATGAGAAAACACATTTTGATTAGTCATGCAAATAAAAGTTCCCTGTGTGCTTTGGACTCTCGACATGCCATAAAGGAAAACGGACAGAGTTTGAGACACCTGATAGAGTTTATTGAGCAGCATCTCAGGCCTGTCATCAACACAACCATCAGCACTAGGGCGACAACAGCATCAGAGAGCAGATACAACACAGAACTGCAGATAGCAGCCGTCCAGAACAAAAACATCACAATGATTTAGGGAGAGCAAATAGGAGACACGGCCTCTCATTCTGCACTCTTGGGATCAACTAATTCCATATCATTTGAGCTGCTTCAAGACTTGAGGTTGCGTGCTATGCCACTGCTTAGAAGTATAACTAAATAAATCTAAGATGTGTCAAATAAATGATATCCAACTCAGGGCTCCAGCTATGCATTTGGTTTGCTAACTTCCTAGCTAAGATGTCAAGTTCAAGCTTCTCCAGTCTCCTGCTGGATCAAGATCCCCGTTGCCTACATTTTTTTGTGCGTCTAAATTATTTCAATTTCATTTTTCACCCCTTTTTCTCCCCAATTTCGTGGTATCGAATTGGTAGTTACAGTCTTGTCCCATCGCTGCAACTTCCGTACGGACTCAAGAGAGGCAAAGGTTGAGTGCCATGCGTCCTCCAACACACAACCTAGCCGAGCCGCACAGCTTCTTGACAATACCCTCTTAACCCGGAAGCCAGCCACACCAATGTGTCGGAGGAAACACTGTGCACCTGGCGCCCAGCCAGCCACAGGAGTCACTAAAGCGCAATGGGACAATAACATCCCTGCCGGCCAAACCCTCCCCTAACCCGGAAGATGCTGGGCCATATGTGTCTCCCATTCACGGCCTGGACTCGAACCAGAATCTCTAGTTGCACAGTTAGCACTGTGGTGCAGTGCCTTAGACCACTGCGCCACTCAGGAGGGCAGGAGTGGCGCAAATTATTTTTATTTAACTTTTTTTAATAGCACTCATCTTCCGCCTATCATTCCCTATACCTCCATCTCTCTCTCCCTATATCCGTCAGATGCTGGGGCCACCAGAAGGATTACAGTAGTGTTCAGAGCTGCTGTAACTCAGTCAGATGCTGGGGCCCCCCAGAAGGATTACAGTAGTGTTCAGAGCTGCTGTAACTCAGTCAGATGCTGGGGCTCCCCAGTGGTGGAGGTACCAGCTGCCAGGCATTAATGACATAGCACAGCAGCTCGAGTTCAGCAGCAGTCAAACCTCTGGAATTCCACTTTCTTATTGCTGGATGGCTGACAAGAGTATGATAGACACGCCTCATTCATACTCATCATAGCTGCTATGAGAAACAATATCAAGTAACAAAGTAGAGGTCTCTCTCCAGTAAAGACCTTAATGAACTTTCAGCACTGTGCTCAACATATAGCAGGTGGTATTATTACTAACAGAGGCTGTATTGCTCATTTGCTCTCTAGGCTTTGTCTAGAATGAGCACAATCTTCTATTTTCTTCTGATGTGTGAAAACAGACTAGTCAGAAAATTGCATGAATACTTTATCAAGGACACCACCATGTACTTAACAGAACAAACCAAATGGTTACAAGCAAAACCAATATGAGGTTGTGAAGTATTTTTGTTTTATGCCTCCAAGGCTGCGTTTACACAGGCAGCCAACTCTGATCTTTTTTTAACCACTAATTGGCCTTTTGACCAATCACATCAGATCTTTGGACATCAGAACTTTTTCAGAGGTGATCTGATTGGATTGGTCAAAAGACTAATTAGTGGAAAGAGGGAAAAAAAATCAGAATTGGGCTGGCTGTCTAAACGCAGTATGAAGAAGTATAGTAGGCTGACATCCCATTGGGTCTTTTGGCAAACAAGAACTCTTGCTGAGACTGTTCAAGTCGGGTCTGGACCCAAAGCCACGATGTAAACAACTGCTCCTCACCAATGATAAGTCTAATCTATTTTATAACTCAGCTGTGGAGAGATAAGGGTGGTCTCTAATCCTCTCTATGGGTGTAAAAGCTGAGTGCAGGACTGCTGGTGTTAAGTCTGTTGCATAGCCTACTACTACTGACAAAAAAAACAACCTTAGTTGGCCGAGAGTCATGTGCTCGATTGGTCAACAATTTTAAACGTGTATTTTTTTCCTATATAGACACACCCTATGTTTATTAATAAAATCAACTATATGTAGACTAATGAGCTTGTCTGACACTTTATGCCAGGGTTCCTCAACTGGCGGCCCACAAGCCAAATTTCCCTGCGAGTGGTTTTATTAGGCCCCCAAGTTCAAAAAAATAAATACAAAAAGGAAATCACCAAGTGATTTTAATTTGGGAAATCTTAGTATTTCCACGCATAATAGAGAGATACGTGATCATATACAAATGTAAGTTTGATATGATTATGTTTTAGTCAAATATTATATCGGTTTGGTCTTCTTGCGATCAATTTGCAGTCTGCAAGTTATTTGTAATTATGTTCCGGCCCCCCCGACCATCCGCTTTAGAAAACAATAATAAAATCAGCCTGCGGCTGAATCTACATGATGATCCCTGCTTTAAGCACAATGTGATTAAATAATTAAGACAAATGACTGGAGGGAGCCAGAGTTCAGGATCACCTAACCAGAAGAAGAAGAACAACTGTTCCTGACCCTCTTCCTCCTGCTGACCTTTGCAGATTCTGCTGTTACGCGACACCTGAGGTTGGCAACCTTTTCCATTTGTAGTGACAATTTATCTACCAATCTGCATGCCCGCTATTACTTTTATATGCACATTTACATGGAACAGTTTAATTTCATTTATAATAAAGTTTTGGCATCTCAAAATCATTATCATGTGGTTCATCTAAATTCTAAAATTAACTTATATTGCCAACTACGTAAAAATTTCCTACAGAAAGCCAACAAATAAACACATTGCAGCCTGCAGGTAGAAAATATCCTGATAAAAATAAATATCCTAGAAATCACATTGGCTGTGCATGGCCTGTCTGCAAGGAACTAGAAACATTGTAACATTGAAACAAATAAACAACTAATAAATCGACAACTCCTAAATGGAAATAAACCAAAAGTTGTTCCTCACAAGTGTAGCCTAGGTCGTGCAGTCCGCAAACAACATGTCGACTACGACAATGAGAACGGTAAAAGACTGTAAAAATAATATATTGAATGCATTAACGGAAATTACCGTAACCAAACATTTTAGATTAGAAATTATGGGAATTAACTGTAAATGTGATACTGATTTGGGGCGGCAGGTAGCTTAGTGGTTAGAGAGTTGGGCCAGTAACCAGCAGGTAGCTTAGTGGTTAGAGCGTTGGGCCAGTAACCAGCAGGTATCCTAGTGGTTAGAGCGTTGGGCCAGTAACCAGCAGGTAGCTTAGTGGTTAGAGCGTTGGGCCAGTAACCAGCAGGTATCCTAGTGGTTAGAGCGTTGGGCCAGTAACCAGCAGGTATCCTAGTGGTTAGAGCGTTGGGCCAGTAACCAGCAGGTAGCTTAGTGGTTAGAGCGTTGGGCCAGTAACCAGCAGGTATCCTAGTGGTTAGAGCGTTGGGCCAGTAACCAGCAGGTAGCCTAGTGGTTAGAGCGTTGGACCAGTAACCAGCAGGTAGCCTAGTGGTTAGAGCGTTGGGCCAGTAACCGAGAGGTTGCTGGATCGAATCCCAGAGTTAACAAGGCAGTTAACCCACTGTTCCCCGGTAGGCCGTCATTGTAAATAAGAATGTGTTCTTAAAATATACTGTTGGTGTTCCTCCACAATGGATTAGTCCACAGACGAGCGTGAATCAGACAGGTGTCTCATGTGCCATAAAAATAAATATATTTTAGACTGCTCTCCTAAAAAAAAGAAAAGAAAAAAAATATTGATAGACCAACAGCCTATCGACCAAACAATCGACTAAACAGCCTAAACCTTGAACTAAAGGTCAAAGCCAAAAGGTAAATAAGGCCATCAGAGGTAATACACAGACTGATTATATCAAGGGTGGGTGCTGAGGAGAATGAGAGGGTGACTACCCAGCACTCAGCCGATTTACTGAAACACAAAAACACTTTACATCTTAAAAAGGCTGTGGCTTTGCTAATCCTGTGAATTTCCCCTGCGAAAATGATCATTCCAGACAGGTAAGCTGACCTGCTGGAACCCAATTAAAAAGGCCCTCAGGCGCTGGGCTGGCTGGGGAGAGAGAAAGGAGGAATGCTGAAAGAGGAGAACAACATGACAAGCCGATGAACTCTGAGGACCCTGGTTAGCCATTGTTGAGGTAACAATATAAGCCTAGTGGCTCAGAGCGCTGCTGCGCAATTGTAGCTGCTGTGTCGAGGCTAGTTCTGCTCTCTCAGAAGGCTGGCAGGTTCTATTGTCCTGGGCAGGGAACACAGTCCTTTCCATTCAACCACGCTGAATACTCTACCTCGTCCATGTACACAATTGCTGTGGTACACACACAAACACATATATACACAGTTCTAGGCATGCAACATGATCACAAACCAGTTTCTCAAAGACGGACAGCTTGAACAGCCAACATGACAGTAGCAACGCTATTCTGTCTGTGACGGTTAGTCTTGTAACTAAGTAGAGCGGTTGTAAAATGCCACGTAGTCACCAATTAGTGCCCAAGTATCACAGGGAATGGTTTGGAAATGAGAACATGACACAAGGTTGGTGTACAACATGTGTAAGAGATCACAGAGGACGCAAAGCACTTACATTATGTTCTTGCTAAATGTTTCATTTACAGTACGCAACTTATAATGCTGAGGTTTCATTTGATAAGAGAACTACAAGTTTAGTACAAAACTCTAGAAAGAGACACCTATCAAATGCATTGAGACACACATAGCAGCACATCTAGGTCTCAATCTCTCGGACTTCAGGTTAGACTTACCGACACAGTACAACCCTATGTCTAAGTCACAGGTGGGTTCCTAATGTCTCAAATTGTTTATCCAAAAGGCGACACCAGCTGTCAGCTGCTCACCAACTGCCATGTCATTACCATCCAGACCCAGTACATTATCCTCCATTAGTATGATCTGCCCAAAACATGGAAGCAATCATGTTTTTCTGATCGTCGACTAGAAGTTTTTTTCAAGCGACTGTTTCCTCCACTCTTGTTGACAACGGTTTAGCAAAGCTTTACATCACAGGGTCTCCTCAAATAGATGCTTCACACATAAATGAAGGCTTGTGATGTGAGATCTTTTCAAAAGACATCCCACGTCATCTCCTCTGATGTGTAGATCAGAGATACAGCTGTAAATATCATCAAATCTTCAGCAGACCTCAAAAGAATAGAATTGATTGTCTAAATGTAATTCTATAGAGACCTGCAGATCTCTCCTAATGCAAGTGACAGGATCTGGTGGAAAGATGTGGCCTCAGTCAGCTTGACTTTACACCACATTTGATGTATGAGAAAATGCTGAAACATGTAATTTAGTACTTGAACTATTTCTATAACGTGTTTGCTAGTGATGTATGATTGACTTCTCTGAAAGACACAGACTGGACGAACCGGTTAAGTTACCGGATGGCCGTCGCATGTCAGTGATAAATGAACAGATATTGTACTGTATGAAATGGATAAGGCATCAGTCACTGGTATGTAAGTGATATGTATACCATGGGGACTGTCAGCCCTCTGTTGTATAGGAAATACAATGCACAGACTGGAGGCTTGATTTCATATACATTGTTATGTCATCTTATATTATACCATATTATGTAGGTCATTAGGATCACACAGTTCAAGCTTTTTATGTTTATCCTAGGCAATGCTTATGAGCGTGGTGAGCTGAGTTCAAAGTCCACCTTTCCAGAAACAAGTCTCTCACCGTTGCCACTTGCTATAGACCACCCTCTGCCCCCAGCTGTGCCCTGGACACCATATGTGAATTGATTGCCACTCATCTATCTTCAGAGCTTGTGCTGTTATGTGACCTAAACTGTGACATGCTTAACACTCCGGCCATCCTACAATCTAAGCCCTGAATCTCACACAAATTATCAATGAACGTACCAGGTACAACCCCAAATTCGTAAACACTGGGACCCTCATAGATATCATCCTAACCAACTTGCCCTCCAAATACACCTCTGATGTTTTCAACCAAGATCTCAGCGATCACTGCCTGCATCCGTAATGGGTCAGCGGTCAAACGACCACAGACCCTTATCACTGTCAAACGCTCCCTAAAACACTTCAGCGAGCAGGCCTTTCTAATCAACCTGGCCCAGGTCTCCTGGAAGGATATTGACCTCATCCCGTCAGTAGAGGATGCCTGGTTATTCTTTAAAAGTGACTCTCACCATCTTAAATAAGCATGTCACGTTCAAACATTTTGAACCAGGAACAGATATACAGTAGGGGAAAAAAGTATTTAGTCAGCCACCAATTGTGCAAGTTCTCCCACTTACAAAGATGAGAGAGGCCTGTAATTTTCATCATAGGTACACTTCAACTATGACAGACAAAATGAGGAAAATCCAGAAAATCATATTGTAGGATTTTTTATGAATTTATTTGCAAATTATGGTGGAAAATAAGTATTTGGTCAATAACAAAAGTTTATCTCAGTACTTTGTTATTTACCCTTTGTTGGCAATGACAGAGGTCAAACATTTTCTGTAAGTCTTCACAAAGTTTTCACACACTGTTGCTGGTATTTTGGCCCATTCCTCCATGCAGATCTCCTCTAGAGCAGTGATGTTTTGGAGCTGTTGCTGGGCAACACGGACTTTCAACTCGCTCCAAAGATTTTCTATGGGGTTGAGATCTGGAGACTGGCTAGGCCACTCCAGGACCTTGAAATGCTTCTTACGAAGCCACTCCTTCGTTGCCCGGGCGGTGTGTTTGGGATCATTGTCATGCTGAAAGACCCAGCCACATTTCATCTTCAATGCCCTTGCTGATGGAAGGAGGTTTTCACTCAAAATCTCACAATACATGGCCCAATTCATACTTTCCTTTACACGGATCAGTCGTCCTGGTCCCTTTGCAGAAAAACAGCCCCAAAGCATGATATTTCCACCCAATGCTACACAGTAGGTATGGTGTTCTTTGGATGCAACTCAGCATTCTTTGTCCTCCAAACACGACGAGTTGAGTTTTTACCAAAAAGTTATATTTTGGTTTAATCTGACCATATGACATTCTCCAAATCTTCTTCTGGATCATCCAAATGCTCTCTAGCAAACTTCAGACGGGCCTGGACACTGGCTTAAGCAGGGGGACACGTCTGGCACTGCAGAATTTGAGTCCCTGGCGGCGTAGTGTGTTACTGATGGTAGGCTTTGTTACTTTGGTCCCAGCTCTCTGCAGGTCATTCACTAGGTCCCCCCGTGTGGTTCTGGGATTTTTGCTCACTGTTCTTGTGATCATTTTGACCCCACGGGGTGAGATCTTGTGTGGAGCCCCAGATCGAGGGAGATTATCCGTGGTCTTGTATGTCTTCCATTTCCTAATAATTGCTCCGACAGTTGATTTCTTCAAACCAAGCTGCTTACCTATTGCAGATTCAGTCTTCCCAACATGGTGCAGGTCTACAATTTTGTTTCTGGTGTCCTTTGACAGCTCTTTGGTCTTGGCCATAGTGGAGTTTGGAGTGTGACTGTTTGAGGTTGTGGACAGGTGTCTTTTATACTGATAACAAGTTCAAACAGGTGCCATTAATATATGTAATGAGTGGAGGACAGAGGAGCCTCTTAAAGAAGAAGTTACAGATCTGTGAGAGCCAGAAATCTTGCTTGTTTGTAGGTGACCAAATACTTATTTCCCACCATATTTTGCAAATAAATTCATTAAAAATGTGATTTTCTGGATTTTTTTTTTCATTTTGTCTGTCATAGTTGAAATGTACCTATGATGAGAATTACAGGCCTCTCTCATCTTTTTAAGTGGGAGAACTTGCACAATTGGTGGCTGACTAAATACTTTTTTGCCCCACTGTAGCCCTTGGTTCTCTCCAGACCTGACTGCCCTTAACCAGCACAAAATATCCTGTGGCATTCTGCATTAGCATCGAATAGCCCCCGTGATATGCAACTTTTCAGGGAAGTTAGGAACAAATGTACACAGGCAGTTAGGATAGCTAAGGCTAACTTTTTCAAGCAGAAATGTGCATCCTGCAGGACAAACTCAAAAAAATTCTGGGACTGTAAAGTCCATGGAGAATAAAAGCACCTCCTCCCAGCTGCCCACTGCACTGAGGCTAGGAAACACTGTCACCACTGATAAATCCACTATAATTGAGATTATCAATAAGCATTTTGATTTTATATATATTATTTTATATATATTAGCAACTGGGACTGAGTAGCAGGCAGTTTACTCTGGGCACCTTATTCATCCAAGCTACTCAATACTGCCCCCAGCCATAAGAAGTTAACAACAAATTCTTATTTACATTGATGGCCTTCACCGGCCAAATCCAGACGACGCTGGGCCAATTGTGCGCCGGCCTATGGGACTCCCAATCACAGCCGGTTGTGATACAGCCTGGATTTAAGGACTGTTGTGACACCTCTTGCACTAAGATGCAATGCCTTAGACCGCTGCGCCACTCGGGAGCCCCAACTCTACCACCGCCCCTAAACATCTCAACCCATCCAATCCCTTCAGCCCCAGCTACTTGTCTCCAACCCCTCTGGCCACTCCCTCTGGCCACTAACACCTCCAGATCGAACCAGATGCGAGAATTTACAGTCTGCCAAAGCAACCTGTGACTTCCCTGTGACTGTGGGTGTTGACACTGTAGCTGGGGGAGGCTAAGGAGGGGGAGATCCATGGTATACCCCCCTGGAAAGAGAGAGTTTGGAGAAGAGAGGAGGGTAGGGTGTAGTTAGTGTTTCCCTCTAGGTCAGCAGAGTGGAGCTAATTCCAGGAGTAGGCTACAGCTTATCTTTCAACAGTTACCACCTCCACTCACACCACAAGATTAAATGCATACTGGATAATAATGCTGCTGGGATTAGATTAGGAACTGATGAGCAGACAACAATAGAGATGTCTGGGGATTGAGAGAGAAACTATTTTTACAACAGCCAGATATCCACCCTCCTGCTGAGATTTGCCACTTAGGTTGCCTCAGTCTCCCAGGCCTGGTCATTTGTATTGGGAATATGGCAGTTTACTGTAAACAAATCACCAGGGATGATACAGTGACCTCACTGGGTTGCCAGGTTGTGTTGTGGTAATGTTTACCTAGAGTGTACACTCCCCCCATTGACTGTTTGTAGTATTTACCTTCCTACTCCCCCTCATTGGGGTGAGTTTAAATACTCTGCGTTTCCAGATTGTGTTGTGGTGTTTACACACTCCCCTGCATTGGGATGAGTGAAAGCCTGTGGCAGGCAGTTGCAACATAAGCACTGGTCCAACCAGGGAGGGTTAAGGCATGGTCACAGGTAGCATTTGCCGGTCGAGAGCACTTAAGAGTTCCATTGGTAATTTGCAAGCCAATTCTACATATAGAATTGCGTGCACAGTAAATGACAGCAGTCAAACGTCCACCAGCGGGTTGTCCCTAAAACACACAGCGTCGGAAAAAAACGGCAGATCAATCTCCGGTGCAGTGTGTGTGGTCCCTTAGAGTTAGGAATTGTCTGTTGTTAACCTGTGGGAATGTGTGTGTGCCAGTCAAGTCCAATCCCAACCCACAGCCTAGAACAGACAATCCAATCAGAGCCTGGGAGGGAGCTCTCATCCAACACAGCTAATTCACTTAACACGAGGCAAGGCACAACAGCAGAACAATGCCCACCTCCAGCCTTAGATTTCTCACCAGAACTAGAGATCATCAACAACATGCCTAATAAAGCCCAGGACAGGACTAGGAACCCTGCTTCTACCGGAGTCTGCCTCTCTTCAGTGTATTTGGGTCTAAAGTGTTTCTGCTGCCTCTCTTCAGTGTATTTGGGTCTAGAGTGTTTCTGCTGCCTCTCTTCAGTGTATTTGGGTATAGAGTGTTTCTGCTGCCTCTCTTCAGTGTATTTGGGTCTAGAGTGTTTCTGCTGCCTCTCTTCAGTGTATTTGGGTCTAGAGTGTTTCTGCTGCCTCTCTTCAGTGTATTTGGGTCTAGAGTGTTTCTGCTGCCTCTCTTCAGTGTATTTGGGTCTAGAGTGTTTCTGCTGCCTCTCTTCAGTGTATTTGGGTCTAGAGTGTTTCTGCTGCCTCTCTTCAGTGTATTTGGGTATAGAGTGTTTCTGCTGCCTCTCTTCAGTGTATTTGGGTCTAGAGTGTTTCTGCTGCCTCTCTTCAGTGTATTTGGGTCTAAAGTGTTTCTGCTGCCTCTCTTCAGTGTATTTGGGTCTAGAGTGTTTCTGCTGCCTCTCTTCAGTGTATTTGGGTCTAGAGTGTTTCTGCTGCCTCTCTTCAGTGTATTTGGGTCTAGAGTGTTTCTGCTGCCTCTCTTCAGTGTATTTGGGTCTAGAGTGTTTCTGCTGCCTCTCTTCAGTGTATTTGGGTATAGAGTGTTTCTGCTGCCTCTCTTCAGTGTATTTGGGTATAGAGTGTTTCTGCTGCCTCTCTTCAGTGTATTTGGGTCTAGAGTGTTTCTGCTGCCTCTCTTCAGTGTATTTGGGTCTAGAGTGTTTCTGCTGCCTCTCTTCAGTGTATTTGGGTATAGAGTGTTTCTGCTGCCTCTCTTCAGTGTATTTGGGTCTAGAGTGTTTCTGCTGCCTCTCTTCAGTGTATTTGGGTCTAGAGTGTTTCTGCTGCCTCTCTTCAGTGTATTTGGGTCTAGAGTGTTTCTGCTGCCTCTCTTCAGTGTATTTGGGTCTAGAGTGTTTCTGCTGCCTCTCTTCAGTGTATTTGGGTATAGAGTGTTTCTGCTGCCTCTCTTCAGTGTATTTGGGTCTAGAGTGTTTCTGCTGCCTCTCTTCAGTGTATTTGGGTCTAGAGTGTTTCTGCTGCCTCTCTTCAGTGTATTTGGGTCTAAAGTGTTTCTGCTCTGAAAAGTGTCAAATAAACCCTTAGAGCCTCAGAGAATGAGACACATCATCATGAGACATGTTAGAAGCCATGAAGACCTGCCCTGAGGAGGGCCCCGAGGAGGGGCCCTGAGAAGTTACCTCTGGTTAATTGATATGGACATGGGTTAATCCACCTGATCAGGAGTTTGAGGTGTGTGATCACGTATAACCCGCGTTGGGACAAGGACAGCATTCTTCCCCGTTCCCTAATAGTCTTAACAACAACTGCCTGAGGAGGGCTTCAATGTACCCTTTATCTTTCTGCCAGATCTGAGAACTTCCCACAGACTCAGTCGTGTCGTCAATATGAAACTGTGCGCTCAAACTTAAGACTATTGAAGAATGACATTTCAACTAGACGAAGTAGAAAACAACAAACATTGTATTGGCTTATCTCAATTAAATTCAAACTGGGGATTTGAGTGATGAGGCCATTTGCAAGTCAGGGCCAGGGAACATAAGCACTGTTGTTGCAGCATAGAAAATCACAAGCTTTGCATTAGTCCCACAGGAAGTATTACGCAGGTAGCCATAATCAAATACTTACAACTGGGTGGGTAAGACTGACAGTTAGGGTTTCTCAACTCCCCAGAGTACTGAATATTCACAAACTATATGATAGTTCCTCACTAAAAACTGTCCATACATAGCAGTTTGTCACTCAGTGCATCCCACACTACTGCTAATATAAATGTGTTACTGTCAAGCCACACCCACCACTGACTACCGCAAATTCCACCAAATTGAGCCACCACCCAAATGAACAACCATGCATCCAACAAAACACAGGGCTTGTTAATGACTGTACAAACTGTTACTGTACAGTACTTCCAGTTAGCTGTTCTCAGTTTAAGTTTTTAACTGGACTCTGGACACATTTACCCCATCGCAAACTAGCTATTCCAATGAAAAAGGAGCTCCCTCTCTGCAGGCAGCCTTCTCTTCTCTCAGTTCCCATCTGAGTCAGATGAGTTGTTAAGTAGTCAAGTGTCCACTGAACCACAGACCAGGGTACATAACACATAATCACAAGTACCCAGAATATGTAACCAAGAGTTAATTTCCTAGCAAACAATTCATAAACAAAACAAATGTTGAATGGGATGGAGTTAGGTCTTTTTTTATTACTGTTGAATTCTGCTGTATTTCCTAGAGATAATCCACTGAAGAACTCTGAGCCCAACTCCAAAATAACTACAGGGTACCAATTTCTGCTTGGTGAGTGACACTAAGACAGTATAGAAGTGCTTTAATAGACATGCCCAATCATATCCAAGCAAACAATATTCTCAGTCCGCAAGTAATTTGCAGATAATTCAATCACTGCAATCAGTTTGCACTGTAAATTGGTTGTTACCAGCAAAAATATTGTAATCAGATTAAAAGGTAATTTTGAAAAACTAGATGATTACTTCTTGGATTACTTTTCAATTTAGAAAGGACTTTTGCACAATCACATTCAAATCAGCATTGAAAAAAGGCGCAAGTTTAAGTGTGTTCCACCTGAGCGAGTCTGACCACAAGTCAGAGACCACTATGACGACACCGAATGCATTTGATGGATCCTTTAGAATAAGACAATGTGTCTTAATGGGAAAGTAATCCGAAAGTAATCAGATAACGCTACAGAGTTTGGGTAATCCAAAAGTTACATTACAGATTAAAATTTTGAACGGGTAACTAGTAACTAATTGATTATATATAGAAATTTACTTAACCCTGCTACTCACCCTAAATTATTCCGCTGCTCTGTAATTTGCTACATACTTTAATCTGAAGTTGTTTGTGGTGTTGAGTGGCGTTGCACAAAACAAAGTGATCAGCAATTGGATCGTCTCTAACCAATCAGAGTGTCAAAGCCAATGACACATTTTCAAACTGCAGTGTGTTCTGACTCTGGCCCAACTCATCAGTTTCTGGACCGATCAGATGGCCCCGAATGTGTTCGCATTTGGTGAAAGCTCGGGGAGGTACTCCGATCGACACTCATTGAAGAGGAGAAACTAATGTACATGGGTCTTTGGCCAGAGCAAGGAGTCTGGGTAGCCAGGCAACAGGCTAGTATCAGATGAGCCAACCAGCTAGCTTGCGCCTCATACCATACGCAGACTGGGATCATGTTCATTTGGGCACAATGTAGCAAAACGTTTTGCAGTGGGAAACAAAAACAAGGGTTAAGGTAGTCCCCTCCCTGTTTCAGTTGCTGCCAAATGAACATGACAAAGACCACACCAGGGCAGCGTGCTAGCTACTGACCTGCCCCTAAGTAGGTGTTGGATTGTCTGGCCTCTCTCTCAAGGTCTCTCTCAAGGTCTCCCTCTTCTCATCACTCAACTGCCTCCTCACCCTCTGGACTTGTTGGTTCATCAGATGTTGAGGAGGCAGTCTAATGTTAGCTGTTGTATCCATTTAGTTGCATTAGCCGAGCTGAACTCTCCCCCCTTAGCATGCTGCGACAAATAAAAGGTTATTTTCAGCCACTTGAATAACGTTGGCCTGTCCACATGTAATAGAATCCAGATGCCTCCCTGCCATACACGACGCTGCTGCAAAACCTTTTTAAGCCAGAGAGGAGGCTACAGAGATAGTGGGGGATAGCTGCAGAGATATTGGGTTTAAAGTAAAGGCTCTCTCCAGTCTCACTTAGCCTCTTTCTGTCTCAGTCGCTGTTCCCATCTTGAAATCTGGAAGGGAGCACTGGCTGCGCTCCCATTTTCTCTCCCCTCACTAATAAACAAAGAATGGATTCCCTTATATAGGTCTAATGAGTAACCATACGGGCAGGCAGCAGGCGACATCAGAAAATGCTCACACAAAATACTGTCCCAAATGGCACTATTCCCTACATAGATATTTTTTGTTTACAAGCAAACATCACATTTGAGTGATGTGCACACATCTTCACACCAAAAAGCTCTAAAACAGGATAGCTAACGCTGATGTTGGGACCTTGACAAACTTAACAGTCTGAGTGATGACCATAAAAACACATGACTGATGGCTATTGCTAATTAGCTATGTCCAACAAGTATATTATTCTTCTGGCTTTATCTAGCTCTATTTGTGATATTTTACCTTGCTAGGTAATCAATACTCCGATGACATCTGATGTCGTAGACAAAAAACATCTAAATGCGCTGTACTGCAGCGCCAGCTGTGCCATCAGAGTCCCTGGGTTCGCGCCCAGGCTCTGTCGTAACCGGCCGCGACCGGGAGGTCCGTGGGGCGACGCACAATTGGCCTAGCGTCGCCCGGGTTAGGGAGGGCTTGGTCGGTAGGGGTGTCCTTGTCTCATCGCGCACCAGCGACTCCTGTGGCGGGCTGGGCGCAGTGTACGCTAGCCAAGGTGGCCAGGTGCACGGTGTTTCCTCCGGCGCATTGGTGCGGCTGGCTTCCGGGTTGGATGTGCGCTGTGTTAAAGAAGCAGCGGCTTGGTTGGTTGTGTATCGGAGGACGCATGACTTTCAACCTTCGTCTCTCCCGAGCCCGTACGGGAGTTGTAGCGATGAGACAAGATAGTAGCTACTACACAATTGGATACTACGAAATTGGGGAGAAAAAGGGGTAAACATTTTTTTTTTTAAAAACATCTAAATGAGGTTTTGTTAACTTGCATGAGCTGCATCTCAAGTTGGAGGATTCTATATTGACTCCTATGTAAACAAAGCCCTTTCTGGTGAGAACCCACACGCGCTACTTTTCATGATGCAGCTAGGAAATGGGTCTATCCTGCACTACTGTTGAGCAGGGCCCATGTACAGTGGTATATTAAAAGGGCACTTCAAGAGCTATTTTCTGGTCACAGTGGATGCATTTACTGTTGTTGCATAGGGCAGTGACAGTGTCAGATAGTCCTTTCAAACATGACCTGGAGAAGCAAAGCCGCACTAAACATTTCAACACAAGAATGTGTCAAATGGGGCCATTAAAAAAAGTTTGTCTTGGAACATCATGATGCAGAAGCACGAAGGCACTTTAGGCCTAGTCATTAGAGCCAAGCAGAAATAATGTATTTGTTACAGTCACAAGTCAAGATCAAAATGCAACAAAAGAAAATAAGAAAAGTAGAAGGGGCTTCCATTTCTGACTAGATTATACATGAGAAAACATGGGCAAAATCTTGCCCAACCAAAATCAATTATTGGTAGGTTTATCAATGGACATTCCATTCTCTGTTCAGTGTTTTTAAATAATTTTCTGAGACGCCACGTGGTCCTCTTTGAAAAAGAAATTCCATTCTAAAGACACCAACATGAAAATGTGTCAATACTATTCCCAGGACAGGAAAAGGTAACAGTAATACTTGTTAACGGTATGTTTCCAGGACTTCAAACATTGACACTTGTCCGCAAAGTGCAAATTCCTGCACCATAGTATGAATACACCATCTACTCAGGTTTCCAGAGGCTCACTGGGGCTGTACAGTGACAGTCAAAAACGACCAACTATATAACTGGCCCCTGACCGCTCCACATATAGCTTGAAACACTTTGGCATTAAGGGCGGGGTGAAGGGGAGCAAGTGTCTATAAGAAATGGAAAGTACAGCACCTTCAGAAAGTATTCACACCCCTTTACTTTTTCCACATTTTGCGGTGTTCCAAAGTGGGATTAAATGTTTGGCATATTTTGTCAATGTTCTACACAATTAATAGAAACAAAGAATGTATCTTGGTTAGATAAATATTAAACCCATGTTAGAATCACCTTTGGCAACGATTACAGCTGTGAGTCTTTCTGGGTAAGTCTAAGAGCTTTACACACCTGGATCGTACAATATTTGCACATTCATTTTACAATTCTTCAAGTTCTGGCAAGTTGGTTTTTGATCATTGCTTGACAGCCATTTAAGTCTTGCCATAGATTTAAGCCGATTTAAGTCAAAACTGTAACTACGCTACTCAGGAAAATTCTATGTGTTTTAGGGTATTGTCCTGCTGAAACGGTGAATTTGTCTCCCAGTGTCTTTTGGAAAGCAGACTGAACCAGGATTTTGACTGTGCTTAGCTTTATTCTGTTTCTTTTGATCCTAAAAAAAACTCCCTAGTCCTTGTCGATGACAAGCATGCCCATAACATGAAGCAGCCATCACTATGCTTGAAAATATGGAGAGTGGTACTCAGTAATGTGCTGTATTGGATTTGCACCAAACAAAGCTTTGCATTCAGGACTTAAGAGTTCATTTCTTTGCCAAATTTTTTGCAGTTTTACTTTAGTGCTTTATTGCAAACAGGATGCATTTTTTTTAAAATATTTGTATTCTGTACAGGCTTCCTTCTTTTCACTCTCTGTCAATTGGGTTACTATTGTGGAGTAACTACAATGTTGTTGATTCAGCCTCAGTTTTCTCCCATCACAGCCATTAAGCTCTGTTTTAAAGTCACCATTGGCCTAATGGTGAAATCCCTGAGCGGTTTCCTTCCTCTCCGGCAACTGAGTTAGGAAGGACGCCTGTATCTTTGTAGTGACTAGGTGTATTGATACACCATCCAAAGTGTAATTAATAACTTCAGCATGCTCAAAGGGATATTTAATGTCTGCTTTTTTTAATTACTCATCTACCAATAGGTGCCCTTCTTTGCGAGGCATTGGACAACCTCCCTGGTGTTTGTGGATGAATCTGTGTTCAAAATTCACAGCTTGACTGAGGGACCTTACAGATAATTGCATGTGTGGGATACAGAGATGAGGTAGTCATTCAAAAATAATGTTGAAAACTATTATTGAACACAGTGAGTGCATGCAACTTAAGTGACTTGTCAAGCACATTTTTATTCGTGAACTTACTTAGGCTTGTCATAACAAAGGGGTTGAATACTTGACTCAATACATTTTAGCTTTGTATTTTTAATTAATTTGTTAAAATTGAAAAACATAATTCCACATTGACATTACGGGGTATTGGGTGTAGGCCAGTGACAAAAAGATCTCAACTGAATCCGTTTTAAAATTCAGGCTGTAACACAATTTGGGGGTAGGAAGGGGGGGGGGGGGCATCAAGGGGTGTGAATACTTTCTGAAGGCACAGTACAAACATTCAACATAATAGGCACTATTTATCTGACACACAGGGTTAGGCTAAGTAGCCTCTGGTTGTGATTCAACAAACACAGTCCTCTGAACAGAACGAGATGGATAATTGCTCATTTGATTATTTATTTGGGAGAATCAGTGATTCTGTGCAGTCCGACTGCAACGTACGGAGTCAATCTCAAACATGCACATACTGTCTTCTGTCTCTAGCCTCTCAGGATGAGTAACCAACGAACCTGTGGAGTGGGTGGAACAACTTGAAACCATGACCCTCCCTCAACTACCAAGGCAGGCAGGAAGCCTAGCTGGTAAACATTTGCAGCAAGAAGATAATCTATCCTTATAGAAAAACCAAAAATAGAAGCCCTTGCCTGAAGCCAGGCTAGGGAAGAGGCAGAGCAGGGGGGTGGGTTCCACCCACATGATCTCAACAATACAACCAGGGCCAGACACACTTTCTGGGGTATTCCAACCAGGAATGCCATTTTCAGCATGGTTACCACCTCAACGGAGTCAGAACAGGAATACATTTCTGATGAGTGATATGAATGGTAGAATTGTGTCAGCAAATAATACACAATCATCAGAAGTCCATTTGTTTATGAGCATTTGGGGATAAACAAGGTGACTTAGCAATAATTGGTTTGAACAACCAATGAGGGAATGTCCAATGTGTAGCAAAGCTAGTAGCAATACCAGAATGAAAGTACACCCAAAAGCACTTCAACCCAGCTTGAACAACAAAGAGAATCAGTGCTGGACTAAAGTTTTATTTACCCACGACACTTCAACAGGTGGCTATCCAGGAACATAAAGGAGCAATATTACTTTGGGCTATAAGACTGTTCCACTCACATCAGCCAGGTTTGACTTTCTCTCATGAAAAAGGAACATTTCACATTTTTACAAAAAGTAGTTCCACTGTCAGTTTGTATCAGTCTTGCAGATCAGAACAACTCAACCAGACAAAGTTTGAAACCTGTTCACTCAGATTGGATAGAGGCTACTCAAAGGGCTCGCTAAACTGATATTGAATTCTGGATTGCTCCCTGGGCTAAATAAGGTCACAAGGCTCTAGGTCAAAGAGGTAGACTACACAGTGTGTCAGGCAGTGACATGGCCAATCATCGCAGCATCTGAGCTCATAGCAGTGTGTCACTATCATGGCTGCGTTTACAGAGGCAGCCCAATTCTGATCCTTTGCCCAATTATTAGCAAAAGATCTGATCTGATTGGTCAAAAGACCAATTATTGCCAAAAGATCAGAATCGGTTTGCCTGTGTAAACACAGCCTAAGTAATCAGAGTTTTACACACCTTAGGCAAGTAGCCACACAATCAGACATTGCAATGCTGTGGTCATTTACAGTTAGGAGACAACACGGTGTGTCAGGTGTCAGGTAATGACATGGCTAATCATCAAAGACTACGAGCTAATAGTCTGTGTGTGGTTTTACATATGATAGCCAAGTAGTCATTGCAATCCAATGCTGTGGTCATTTACTGTTAGCAGACACCTGATTATTACAGATCAGACATTTCTGTCCCGGTGACTAAGAGACATGAGCCCCGGCCCCCGAGGGGCCTGGTGACCATGCCAACCATGGAGATCTGCCAATACCAAAGTCCAGCAATAGCAGAGGCTCTCAGCTGCAACCTCAAACAGATTTCAGAGCAGATCTGCTTTCAGCTGCGGTGATCCAGTATGACAGTTAGTTCCCCTAGCACTGGCCTGGGCCAAAGGAGGGTGGGTTCAGGGGCTGTCTCCCAAATGGCACCCTATTCCCTAAATAGTGCATTACTTTTGACCAGGGCTCTTTAGGGAATGCAGCCAGTGACACGACACCTTGAATTTGGCCCAAAGGCCAGTAAAGTGCACCTTCTTAAGGACACCTAATATTGTGTAATGGGAAAGTATGATTTTGCCATATAAACATGTTCAGTACAAGCTGGAGTTCTGTGGTACGGGGTTCTCACTTCACAGGCTCTGTCCCTTTCATTAAATATAAACAATAAACTAAAAACTTGTCGGTTGTTAAATTAAAATTTTATAAATGTAAACTTAAGTTTTCAGAACCCCCAATCGCTTTCAATTACGGAATGCAGTTCATTTGAAATTCATTTTTTAATGGTAACGCATCACTGTTGGATGAAAGGACAAAGTATTTAAATATAACAACTATTTCAATTAATCATTGAGAAAAGCCAAACCACATCCAAGGCAATTAAAGCAATATAGTGAACAGTGTAAGTGGATAATTAGCTGATTCTAGCACAGAAGCTAATGTAACAGGTTGCCAACAGTTCCTAGAAGATACTACAGTAGTTAAAGAGATTGAACGGGATGTTAAGCACTTACAAATGGGTAACATATTGTACGAATTGGAATTAGATCTTTTTTTTGTGGGATGTAACATAACATATTATACGACATGGATGACTCGTTTTGGCTCGTTATCACAATTTTTACAACTACTGACTGAAATTATACAAAACCTTTATAAAATACATCTTTAAGCACCAGTTAAATCTAGAACCAGTCATAATTCAAGTCATTTGGTCTAGCAGAAGGAGGAACAGTAACACCATATAAGATATGAGGAACAGTTGTGGAGTAAGTAACACATCTCTTCAGGCTATAGGCCTACGTTTGGAGTGCTGCATGGGTCTGGATATGAATCTGTAACGTTGCTTTTTGCAAAGCTTCAGACTTTAATTTTCACAAAGACACCATAGGCTACAGCCAAATGAAAGATCTTATCAGAACAGACCCCATTTTTAAAACATAATTCTCACAAATGTTCCTTGCCGTTTGAACTAATGCAGCTTGTCCTGTCAGTTTACACAGGCTACAGATGAAGGGCCATTGTCTCACATGACATAACAGCGAGGACTCTCCTGCATGGCAAACACCACAGGCCAGAGAAGTTGTATTCAAGAGGCAATTCCAGAGAAATAGCATCACTGAATCATCTTAAAAAAGGTACAGTCTTGGATCTGTTCAATGGTCATTTCAGTTCTATTTAGTCCTACTCATTGACTGCATTTAGAAGTCCATCTATGAATCTGAGAGGGGTTACATTTCCGCAGCCCCATCCCTCCGCTGTATACCAAAACAAATGGCCGGGCTGCAGCTGCTTTCTCTAATCTCAGAATGTAGCTTTAAGCCTGGCATCTCTTTTCAATTATAGGACTTCTTGCATCAGAACTGCTAAGAATGATCAGCCCTCAAAACAAGCATGGACTACCCTTGTGTAATGTACAGTACTTAAACAAACTATTTACAAAGGCCAACCAATCAGAAATAGCTTTGAGACATGCCTGGCAAGCAGCCATATTTGATTTGCAATGCAAACAGGAAGGCCTTCACATTACAACTCAAATGCATGGAGGCAGATGAGTGGAAGGGACAAAGTATGGGACATGTTGACTGGAATATTAATACCCAATTTCAACCTCCAACCTTTCGGATCCTGTGCATGTCAGAGGTGTAGTATTTTATCAGTTGCTGTTGGCAGGACTGTTGTCCAGCGAGCTGCAGCTGTGATACTTGAATGCTGTGTGTTGCCTGTTGCTAATTATAACTGAACATGAGAATGTGACAGGGTGGGAGAGCACAGGAGTGCATCCACTGAACCGTGGGTTTGGGTCACATGCTCTTAACTGTCTAGGTCCAAACTAAGTTACAGTTCTCTACACTTCTCCCAGAGTGTGCATTAGCACACTTTCTCAGATGGATTTTACAACGGTGGAAACTGCCTTCAGCCAACGATTAAACCAATCCCATGCTTTTTAATCAATACACTTCTGGAAAAGGGTGGAGAATCAGATCGTATCCTAACTAAGCGTTAAGCACAGGCAGGCACAGAAAAGCCCTGGTCTTCAAAGTTCAAAAGGAATCCTACCGAAGTATTGGAATCTCATGATTTGGCTCTTTTGTATAAGGTTACACATAGCTGGGCTGGGTCACACTGAGGTGTGAAATTCAGATATATTGTTGTTAATGTGCACGAACACAGCCCTGGGGCTGCATTCCAGAACGTGGCTGCTACTATGGACTGCATTCATATAGTAGCTTACCTTTCATACTCACACCTAAAATGGTTCTTCAGAGAATTATAGAGGTTAACTCACCTTTATACCCAAGTGTGTTACCCAGTGGAGTGATACACAACGCATTAATCAAGAGACTGGCTACAACTTAAGTGATCAAATTAAATTATGTAGTTGAATAAAATCAATAGGGGACTAAGGATACACAGCAGTTATTGTTAGGAATAGTTCTCTGCCCCAACCACTTCCTCTGCTCTGCAGTCTGCACACATCAACCAAGCCCACAGAGAGCTACTTATCTTCCCCTGCGTCTCATCTACATCCTAGTAGGTCTGGGTCTCACCTCTCCCCTCAGAACGAAGGCACCTGACCCTCCAGACCACCAAGTTGACATTGTACATCACGCTGTCATTATGCTGCCTGTCGACAGACTGCTATTTGGGAGTCAACCACTCTATTCCCTACAAAGCTCATCAAATGTAGTGCACTATATAAGGAATAGGGTGCTATTTGGGACTTAGGGCAGCCTCCAGCCCTGCTCATTACTTCCTCTCCCTGGGTTGTGATGACAGGCAGCAGAGGCCACTCTGAACACAACACAGGCTGGATCAATAAATTAGCCATCACACTCATGATGAACTCCTCCACAACCGGATGCTATTGGCCATAGAGGTCTTTATAGGCCATAGAGGTCTTTATAAGCCATAAACACATTGGCCTGTGGCTTTGAGAGGCTCTTATTATCACCTATAGTTGGAATGTGGCACTATCAGGTTTAGTACGTAAAATACAGAACAATGCATGAACCAGCGGTCAGCACCATGTGGGAAATGGCATGGATGCCAAACAAACTGCCTATAATCGTAACAGAATGTGTGTTAACGCTTACAATCATATTGCCATTAACGCCATAGAACAGACCCACATACAAATTCTGCCATGTATCCCATCATCACATATTCATATTAAACTTCTGCTGCTAAAGTGATGTATTCATTGTTCATATTAAACCATGTGAATATAAATACTGCATTCACGACTCCATTCATGGGAAAATAAGGCAGCTATGCTGGTTAGCATCAAACAGCAGTTTCATAAAGGGCTTGATTGTTATTCTAAATACTGTCACTTCATGCCACTCATCTCAGTGCTGGGAATTTGACAAACGGGCCCATTGAAACAATAAGAATATTTGTCAATTCTGCTGCTTTGACAGAATGTAGCTCAAACTGCTAATAATGTAATGGATGAATACACACGTTTAAAAAGGTCGGAGCAGTTTCTAATACAAGGAGGAAAACGTTTTTGATTGATGTTTTTTGTGAATGTCAGATGTGTGTAAGCATGAAAACGATAGAAGTTAATGCTGGTGATGACTGACCTGCAGTGCATACTAAGCATCAATAAGAATGGTTAAATAGTCCTTATGGAGGAATATTTTACAAATGGTCAAGTGGAAAATTAACCAGGGTTGCGTTCAGTAAGACAAAACGGTGGGCAACAGCTGAATTCAACGGAAACAGTACTGAAAGACCAGTTGAAAATCATTGTGATTATAGTGCTGTACGAGTTGTTATTTCAGATGGTCACACCCATATTGATCAGGCCACACATATCAAATCTGAGCAAACATACCTCAGACTGTTGATGAACCGTCCGCTATGTTTTAGGGAAATGTGTCGTTCAGTACAAACCAACACACAACCTAGCAAACGTTGATGCGACCTGAATGCTCCCCATGTGTATTAAAATACTTCATTGCTTTTCTATGACAGAGTGGAAGACCAATCCTCTGGGAAAAGCCATGCAGCCCCTCCATCGGCTTCAACAACTAGACCAGGGCCCAGTTTCCCAAAAGCATATTAAGGCTAAGTTAATCATTAAAACCACTGAGCTCAATGGTTCTAACGATGAACATAGCCTTACGATGCTTTTGGGAAACCGAGCCCAGGGCTGTTAAATTCCGGTCCTGGAGAGCCCAAACGCTACTGCTTTTAGTTTCTACCTGGCAGTTAATTGCACTTTCCTGGTGTACTCAGTCTTATTAGAAGAAGAGCATGAAAACTAGAAGTGTTTTGGCCCAACAGGATTGGCATTGAACAGCCCTGAACTAGATGAAGAGAAGGGAAGGTGCCAACCCCATGTAGAGTGACATTACCTTACCCTGGCCGATCAATAGGATCAATGACTCATTTCACAGACATAACAAACCAATCCCAGTATGGTAGGTGTCCCAACAGAGCTATCGGTCAGTCTTCTCAGACATTATGTACCCAGAACATCCTCACTAGAAGGCCATATCTTTTTACTGGCACGCCAAGGACTAAACCAGGGAGTTTTCTGAACCAAGTACTTTTTGTCCATAAAACTACCCAAAAAAACCTAGCTTGCTCAGCAAACATCCCCCCTTTTCTGCCACTCATAACAGTGTCAACCTTCTGCTTACCAGCTGAAACCAACAAGTCTACCTCTAGCCGCACTCCAAGATTCTTATAGGCTAAATGACAAGTTTGCCAAGCTTTACTAGTGGTCCTTTACAAACAGCAATAAAATAAGAATGTATCAACACTGTACATGCAGTCATTTGAATAATCATTCACCACATGAAAAAAATAAGGAACATTATTTTGTACTATTCTCAAAAGGATCGAATTGTAGTTATACCAAGCAATGGTAGGCGATATTGTGCCAAATGAATGGTCAATTGATGATATTCTGCATTTAATAGGCTACATGATCACTGTGGTACGTCAATGCAAGTCAAGGGGTGTGGCACTACCATGCGCTGCAAGAAGGCACACATATTTAAATCAAAGTAAATAAAGTAATTCGTGGATACTCCACAGCCAACAATTATCCGGACCGTTGCATATTCCTGGTTACATTGTTGCGGTTCTTATAACGAGCGACACCTTGATATATTGTAGCGACCAGCACCCACGCTGGTGCAAAGCTCACGGACGTGGAAAACTGCTGCTGAAATACTGGACGAGTGTGGTTGGATTTAAAATGTATTCGCGTGCTTATTCGGCCAGATTCACTATGCAATGAGTGCCTCTGGTATGGGGAAGCAGCTTGGCACACTGTTGTGTTTCATATTAAACATATCAAAGCATAGATACTTCAATGGCGTATCATGTATAAACGGAGATAATGCAAAGTTTTAAAAGGTGTCTCTAGTCTAGTGGTACTCACTGATGGTAGCGGCTATCGGGCTATAATATGGCGGTTTCAAATCGCCCCCCTCCATGCAGTTACAATTGAATTGCCATGACCCCTACGCATACACAGCCTATATTTCTAACAAGAATGTAGGCTATTTGTTACATAGGATATACTCAGTAATGTTGATTACGTATACAAACGGTGTTATTATAAAGGGCTCAATTCGGCACTCTCATTTCACAAACAGAGCTACCCCAAAACACATGGACTTCGACTCCTGCTTCTCTTCTCACCAAATGCAATATGTGGTAATTTAGCCGAAAGGGTACATTTGGGTCTAAACTACTTAATTTCCTGTAGTAGTATGAAAATGCAATGACGTTCATGTGAAATTCCTCAACAGCCAACATGCCAACATCCTCTGTAGCCTAATCTCACACCATGAAATGTGATTTTGACCATTAATTCAGGAAAAGTAGGGGACACGCTCACGAATTGAATTAAGACACTGTATGCACAACAGTACAGAGTTTACATCTCAGTAAAAACTATGCAGTAAGGATAACTCTGAAACAAGACATACAATCCCATTCATTCGATAGTCAAGCAAGGTTTCTACATCGCCTTGCTCGCTGTTTTGCAACGCACTCCCATCAAATCCCTAATTAAATCAAGCATGGACAGAGAGAAAGTCTCATTTCGACGTCTATTCAAGAAGCGGACTGGACATAATAAGCCGGCAGAAAATGCTATCCTACCTGCTAATGTTCTACTGCTTCATTGCCTGCAATCAGCCCTTCAGATGCACATATAACCAGAAGTCCTGCTCTATTGAGTAAAAACCCGTCCTCGCTGAGGAAATCTCAAAGTGGCCAAATAATGAACAGTAGTGGTGGTTGGTGTTGAAGGGAGGGGAGGTAGCGGGGTGTTGGGGATAGCGTTGGGAGAGCGGAAACACGTCATTAAAGAGGGACCTTAAGGGGCTTTGTAGTCTCTTCTGCATTGTAGATAATTACGTCCGTAGCTGTGTTCCATCTACTGTTGTAAAAAGCGCTTTGAAGTCCATTAGAGGATAGGGTCTGAGAGAGACGTCGCCATGGTACCACAAGCAGGAGCATAATAGTGAAACATAATAGAAGTATATCACGGCCCAGTTTCTAATAGCGATGGAATTTAGGCTTACGACTGTTTTAACCATGCATCTTTCCTAAAATGGCCCGAATATGTAACATGCGTTTCCCAACACCACATAGACTTACCACATCATTGCGCACATGTTAGGCTACACGTCATTAAATATATTGAGACAAATTAAAGACAGTAGCCTACAAGTAGCAAAATATAACTCAATTGATTGAGCTTGAAATGTACAGCACTAGTCAAAAGTTTGGATACACTTACTCATTCAAGGGTTTTTCTTTTACATTGTAGAATAACAGTGAAGACATCAAAACTATGAAACAACACATATGGAATCATGTAGTAACCAAAAAAAGTTCTAAACAAAGATATCTTAGATTCTTCAACGAAGCCACCCTTTGCATTAACGACAACTTTGCACACTCTTTGCATTCTCTCAACCAGCTTTATGAGATAGTCACCTGGAATGCATTTCAACTAACAGGTGTGCCTTGTTAAAAGTTAATGTGTGGAATTTCTTTTTATTTGCAGCATCATTTTATACATCGCTTGTTTGTATCAATTGCAAAGACATTGGCAAGTTTGCATTTGTACTCAACTTTGTTCTGAAGTTATCAGCAGAGAGATAGGGATGAACCATGTGATTCTATGTTTAGTGGATATTTTCTGTGTATAATGTGACGCGGTAGGCCAAAAAAGCATCTAACGACGCACTTAGCCCCCCCAGTCTACTATAGAGGAGGAACGCTGTGTAGCCAAACTTGGCCCTTGTTTTCAGGGCAGAGTGTAGTAGAGGAAAGAACTTGGCACTCGTTGTCAGGGCAGAGGAATGTGAAAATAAGACAAACCCGTAAGGTGGTGTTAACCCACAGAGTGAGCTGCAGACAGAAGTATAAGGACAACATTATTCCAGGGATTCTGGTGTGAACACCATGGAACACCTACACTCAGTTCAGACCGCCTGCTGCTAATCTTTACCCTTAGTTCTCATGTTAGGCTTTGCTTTGTCCAAATTTTTTATTTTATTTACTATACTAAATGATCTTTCAGTATAACGAAGTGCATTGATAAGCACATTGTAATTACTAATTGAGTACGAGTACTAATCGTAATTACTAATCGAGTATTAATATAGTAATAAAATAATATGTGTTGAACAAAAATATACACGCAACATGCAACAATTTCAAATATTTTACTGAGTTACAGTTTAAATAAAGTCAATTTAAATAAATAAATTAGCCCATAATCTATGTATTTCACATGACTGGGCAGGGGCGCACAGGCCCAACCACCCACTGGGGAGCCAGGACCAGCCAATCAGAATGAGTTTTTCCCCACAAAAGGGCTTTATTACAGACAGAAATACTCCTGTTTCACCAGCTGTCCGGGTGGCTGGTCTCAGACGATCCCGCAGATGAAGCTGGATGTGGAGGTCCTGGGCTGGTGTGATTACACGTGGTCTACGGTTGTGAGGCCGTTTGGACGTACAGCCAAATTCTCTAAAATTACGTTGGAGGTGGCTTATGGTAAAAAAAATTAACATTCAACTTTCTGGCAACAGCTCTGGTGGACATTCCTGCAGTCAGCATGCCAATTGCATGCTCCCTCAACACTTCTGGCATTGTGTTGTGTGAAAAAACAGCACATTTTAGAGTGGTCTTTTACTGTCCCCAGCAAACAGATTTGTGCACACAATTTGAGAGAAATACGCTTTTTGTGTATATGGAACATTTCATTTCAGATCATGAAACATGGGACAAACACTTTACATGTTGCATTTATATTTTTGTTCAGGGTAGTACTCCTGTAAGAACTCGTAAAAATCTCAAGTCTCACTCAGTCTGGATGTGTACAGCACAAGGATGTCTACAGATATATGTTTATGGTAACCTAGCAACCTAGTGACGTTATATTTGGTGCAATTAAAGCAAACTCAATAAGTGAGAAAATATAGAGGCATATTTAGAAACCAGATTTCACAGAGATTTATTTTCACTCCGACACATTATCATGTTCAAACATCTTGCTTCCTCTAAAACAAGTAACCGCAGGCATCAATGGGATAGACTTCAAGGCTAGGGCCTGAATCCAACTTGACTGTAGATTAATGGACATTTCTACATATGGAGGTTTTAATGTCGTGCTTCTGTATTACACACAAAAGCAGAAACTGAGTGAAGACCACTTTCCAAAACGTAATATGCTAATGTGGGTCTACCTGTGGTTAGTGAGAAGAGATTAGCACCGTTGTCTCAGTGGCACCCTACCAGATACATGAAGGGTTACATGAGTTACTCTTTCTTTTAAGGAAATTATTTTCATTTCTGGAAGGAAAAGTAAAATCGGTATTCCATACTTGTTCTAAATGTTTTTTTAGATTCTTTAACCTATGTTTTACCAAAACAAGTTAGTATGGCTGAGTTAAATTCCATAAAAGAAGGGCTTGCCCCATGTGGATGAGCATTAAAATAAGACTATATTCGGCCATAGCCCTTCTCTGGTTATTGTATGACTGCTGTATGACAGGTCAAATAAAGTAAATACTGCCACCCCGTGATTACCCGTGAGAAGTGCAAACATGTGCCGCACACCTGCTGCTTATAAAGAGGGCATGATTTTTGTACATTACCAAAGACATTTCCTCTTTGGAATGACATGCGGTAACCATCTGGTTTAAAAAGAGAAGTCAGATCATAGTTCCAGTCTCAAACATGATATGGCATCTAAAAAGGTCAAATTAAAAGATGATCATGCCTGTGTTGGAGACAAAGGATTCAGTCTCACACAGCTGGTTCGGGCTATCCTGGATACAATCATTTTACTGAACAAATTAATCAAACAAGTTAGTTCTGCTTTGGTAATATCCTTATTTGTGGCAGACCCACTAGTAGAGCAACCCCTCTTCTTCCTCCTCCTCTTCGGCTGCTTTGGGCTCAGGCTTCCTGATGGAGGACTCCATCCCAGGCAGACTTGTCCTCCTCCGGGCAGCCGTCTCAATCTTCTGCACCAGCTCCACATCCCAGGGGTGGGTGACGAAGCTGAGCACCTCCCCATCCTCCATACTCCCTACCCGGCCCACCCGCCCCGCCCGGTGGATGTAGTCCGTGTGGGATTCTGGGAAGTCGTAATTGACCACCAGACAGACCCTCTGGGTGTCCAGTCCTCGGGAAGTGATGTCGGTACAGATCAGCACGTCTACCTATAGGGATAGAATTTGAAACATAGCCTATAACGTGTCTCTGTTATTAATAACATGTTAGCTATGTGTTTTGTTATGATCTGTGGTCAATGTGTTATTGTTACTGGGTGTCTTTTTAAAGTGTTTCTTTATTGTGTGACATGGAGCTTGTCACACAATATGGACATGGATATTGTCACATGGAGTTTGATAAGGAATTTGAAACTGCATAAGCAGACAAAGTATTTTCTCGTCTCATATCACCTGTCCCTTCTGGAAGGAGTGGAAGATTCCAGCCCGGAGGGAGGCAGGCATCTCCCCCTGCAGTCGGACGTGTCTCAGCCCCATGTCCTCCAGGGAGTAGCCCAGCCAGTTGACTGTAGAAGCCCGGTTACAGAACACCAACACCCCAGCCTTGTCCTGCTCTGCTGCCTTCAGCACCTGGTGGAGCTCCAGAAGCTTGTCAGCTCCCCTCACCTGACCATGGAATAATATAGATTTGTTATATATAGTATACTATAAATTATATTCTATCATTTATACTTTACTAATTTAATACTATAAATTATATAGTAATTTATAGTATTAAATTAGTAAAGTATAAATTACTAATGTAATTCATAGTATTCTGTCAAACTATTTTCTTTTTAAAGTTATATCACAGGATTTGCTATGATGAATCGTGAATAATCGCAAATTCAGAATTTGCTCAATTTGAGCTGTAATAGATTTTTAGACAAAAAGCATTATGGAATATCGACGTCTTGATTTTGTCCATTGTAACGGTAAGCAAAATCTGATAAATTGATTAACTCTTTCTTTAACCTCAATGTCAACTTGATTTGACATCGCAATGTTGTTTTTAGCTGTATAGATGTATTTTTAATGCCTTCAGACAATGTGAATAATCACGATTTAAAAAAAGTGTGCACTAAAATGACAAAAAGTTAACTCCAGTTAACTGATCAACTTTGACAGCTCTACTATAAATACCTAAGTACTAGTACATGGTTTTTATATAGGCCCCATAGACACTTTACAATATTGAAGAACACCAAAGAAACAAAGCACTAATACCAAACCAATGAAAACAAGAAAAAAAAGTGGGGAATACCTTCAGGAAGGTCTGTTTTACATGTGGCATGAGGAAGTGAAGATTCTTGCTCTTGATAGTCACCATGCCTCCCAGGTCCCTCACCTATAAGAACAAGTCAGTCTCATTTTAATATGCATTTTTCCATGGGTCTCAACACATTTTACATAATGAGGCAGGAATATGCACTGATTTTGACCAGAGTCCTATGTGGTAGTGCACTATAGTATAGGGAGTAGGGTGAATAGGGAGTTTGGGACTCAGCCAATGTAGGAAAAAGTAATGATGATGACCTGGCTGAGAACCTCTCCGACCCCACCGGGGAACGTGGCCCCCACCACCACCAGCTGGGCCTTGCGGGTGGAGCCGGGGCCCTGGGTCTCTGAGGGGTCACAGGCCGCACGGGTCTGGGCCAGGATGCTCTCCAGCATGCCAGAGAAGCTGGGATCAAACATTGTGTCTGCCTCATCCACCACCATGAAGCTCAGCTTGGGGGTCTAGATAGGGGATTGTGTTGTGTGAAAATAGATAGCGTTTCCGCAGGGCCTTGGCGAGGGCACCAGGTGTGGCCACCAACACATCTGGGGGACCCTTGGTGAAGGCCAGCTTGATGTTGCCCACACCTCTCCCACCTCCCACTGTCTTCACCATGAGCCTGAATGGGCCCCACAGGCTCCTGGCCACAGCCTGGCCAAACCATGTAATAGGTTTACTCTTCTCTTTGAGTTTGTCACCCTCCTCATCCTGGATTTCAGTGACAACGGGTGGAGTACGCTGAGTGTTGTTAACCTTGAAGTAGTCACCAAATGATCTGTTGTGTTTCCATCCTTTGGATGAGAGATGGGAATGCTCAAATTTCCCAAGTGTGTAGCCTGCGGACTGATTCAGTTCTGGGTTCTTGCTTTTGATTAGGAGTTTGCCAGCCTTGATGGTGATGACTTTGTTCTTGCCTCTCACTTGCTTCACATTTTCTACCTGCTCCTGCATGTGTCTGGGAATGCGAATGACCACAGGCTGTGCTGTGGTTGACATGGGATGGACAGTACAGGCTGAACTGATTGTACCATGAATACATGCTAGTGCTCTGAAATGACCCGAGGACGAGTAGTTGTGTTTTGATATCAACGTAAACAACACTGAGTAGCCGACCTTCACAGACTGCATTCTGATGGTAAGTTAGATAGGAGGAATCAGCTGGTGCACGTCTTCACCAAAAAATAGACAATATCGTTTCTGTTGTATTTCATTATAGTGTATAATTTATCAAATGCTTCCGTGAAATACGTTTTTACCGGACTGTATTTTTTTTTCAAACATTTAATTCCACATGCGTCGGTGGCGAATAATGATGACGTCGATCTGTCGCAAGAGATGACGCCTTCCTTATAGAATAGAACGGGATGCCCAGATATAAATCTAATATATGGTAATGAAACAGCAGGGAGCAGGTCTCGAACCCTCGACCTTCTACCCCAAGGTCCGGCGCGCTATCGACTGTGCCGCAAAAACATGCTCGTGCGGCAGAGTCGATTTCCGCTCTTATAAACCCAGGGTCGTTACAGTATCTATCTAATGGACATTTCAACAACAAAAAATGCTCTCCAGTTGTTGTTTTTATGACATTTTGCTTTTTAGAAAGATAGATGTAATGTACATTATGGAACGTTTTTAATAGTACGTGTCGGCTACCGGTGTGGTACTCGAACGGAAGAGGGTAAAATTTGTGTTTCAATACTGGGTCAATTGTTCAATTCAATTATGCATGTATCTGTCTTAAAACCATTTTGATATTGATCCTTACTAGTATGGTTAAACTTTGCTGTGTACGTATGTGTGGTAGACTAGTTTGATGAGCTTCTATCCGTGCTCTGCCATGATGATACATGTACTAAATCATTATTGTAGACTATTGTACTGAAGAGCCACTGACAACCTGTGGGCCTTTTTTGGCATTCTAAATCGCCAGCCCATACCTGTTTGAACTATTTTATAATAATTTATATTAAAATCGATATTTTGCGATAACCTTATGGTGACTTCCAGGACCAGTGCCTATTCAGGTCTTCTTTGACACTGCTGACCTAAAAGAACATACTTCATAAAATAGAATAGACTTGTACATTTATACACTAAAAAACAAACAAGAAAGTCATACATGTATTGAACTTCTCTCCACCCTAGATCAAAGCCAATGTGATGGTACAACCCACATGATGAGCTCATAGCTCTATTCACCCTGGACCTGATGATGAGGATTGCCTCTGATGATCTCTGTGGTTCAGTAATTACTGATCTGTCACCAGTATTGATCCCTCACCAGGCACAGTTCCCATGCTCTGAATGAACCGGTTGTCTGATTGATTTTCTGAAGCGTCAGAACATCACACATACGCTGCCAGTAATAGGGTGTCTGACTGTGTCACGTGTTGACTGTTGGTTCAAGCATTGGGCAACACCCTGACATTGCTATCCAGAACAGTACTGGTGTCAAAAAGAGGAAAAATAGAAGAGCTTTGACAGTATTAGAGAGAACTACGGGAAAGAAGTGAGCAGTGAGGAGAGGCGAATAATGTTGGGTCTTGATTGATTTTGCTGTTGTTCTTTCAGTAAACAGTGGAGGGCAGCCTACATCAAGGATGAAAACCAGTAAGTCAAACACGTAAGCCACAAAACCTGTCATATGACTATCGTGTGTATGCATTTTACACTCTTCATAATTTTTGTGCCAATTTCTCAGCCAATTTTTCCAATATTCTTTTGCATTATTTCATAGTTAAATAAAGGTTCAATTTAAATGTAAAAAAAGTATGAATACGCTACAATACGCTACAATACTATTTTCACTTAGGTGTTCAGTCAAAATGCTTTTTACTGTTATACTCAGTTCAGTTATGTACCAATATGAAATAGATATATTCCTGCCATTTGCTTTCTTGTGGTTCTGTATTTTAATACAACCAAGCAGGCCTAAAGAAAATCCTTTAGAATTCAGATAAAATACATCTGAAATAATCCTATCTTCTCCATATTTAGAAAGTTAGAAATAGGCCTCATTCCTCATCAAATGAGGAATTCAGACAGATTCTTGTGCAATATAATAATAACAGTCCATATTTAACCCATATTATGGCTCATGTCAGTCAAGGTGATGCATTGAAGTTGTGCAGTCTGTGTACTATGCTGTGCAGAAGCACAAGCCTCAATCCTTGAAAGAGAGCGTCACATACCTCTCTCACACACAGGACAAGTGAGGGGGTAGAGGGTTTATTTTTTCCCTCACTACTTTCTTTACGAGAACTTAATATCGTTAACCACATCCACACCCTCCCACACAATTTGTGTACACTGTGTTCTTTATCTTCTCCCTTTAAAGGTCATCTGAAAAGATAAGAAGCACACGGGTAACCTGAATTAAGCAGCAACCAGTAGTGGGTCTGGAGACATGCTCTTACAGCAGTAGTGTTATAATGCCTTGGTGTCATGACGATCATATACATTACATACCATACATACCCATGCATTCTGCATTGTACTCATACAGATGTCAATAAAACAAATAATAACCTACCATACAAAAGAGAATGCATACAAATCCTACTGAGTCAGTGTTTACAGTGTTGGACAGGTTGTGAGGTAGACAAGAGCTAAATCTGTTATTCACTTTTTAAATCTCATTAGAATATTTTTTGAATATGGTTTATTAAAACTGAACTTTCAAAATAACTTTTGTGAAATAACATCAGGGAACTTCAAGGTTAGTAAATTATGTTATTTCTCTATTTTGGCTGCAAAACATCTTTGTACATAACAACCTTGTCCTATATAAATCCAATAATTTTCCCATAATATCAATATTGCAGCAATAAAATGCAGTGATTAGTTTGTTGCCTAATGTACCAAAAGAGAGGGTTATGCTTCAACACTGAATTGTCTTGTGAATTAAGCTGTCATTTCTAATTTAACTCAACCGTGCACTGTCAAGGTAACATACCTATAGCAGTTTTATCAGTATGATCTCAAACGAGTATATTTTGTAATCAATTTCAATTTCGCCAGCTGATGGCATACAGTGAATGTCAGTGAGGTTTACATGTGAGTGCTTTTGCTTGGAAATTTAGACCACAGGAAATGTGATATTTTTTTCCGCATTGCTTTTGTGAACTTCAGCGTCTGTACGCCCACATGTGTTAAACAAAAACATTCTCTTGTTTTTTCTTATCTTTACTGTATCTGTTATCTTTCACGAATATTCAATAAGAGGATTCTGTGTATGCAAGTGTTCTGTCTCAATGCACCTCAGACAGCTGCAGAAAAATTCAGGTAGGCATAGTAACAAGGTCAGAGGTCATTAGAACGGCACTGTAACTTGTTGGTGACTGAGGGATCTAGAGGTCAAGTGTGCATCATGTTATTACGGCCCAATCAGTGATGGACTGTCGCCACAAAAATATAGTTACAATATAGTTAAGAGAGAAGGTTTGAAGGTCAGCTATAATTTGGTTTAATAATGATGCACAGAATGGTTGGCAGTGATACAATTAAAGTGATTGTGAAATCTGCTCAACACGAAAGGGTCAAAAGGTTTACTTGATCTGCCCAGGCCAGAAAAACTATCCGTATAGTCTATCGGGAAGGGTTCCGCGACTGGCGGCCCATTTTTATAAATGTTGGACATAAAAGACTGTAAAAACACCAGCAAATCAACTCCACGTGATTTTAATTTTGGAAATCTGTTTCAAAGTATTCCCACGCATAATAGAGACATACTGTATATGTGATCATATAAAAATGTAAGCAAGGTTTGAAATGTTTTAGTCAAATGGTATATATTTTTGGGCTTCTTGCGGTCAATTTGCAGTCTGAAAATGATTTGTAATTATGTTCCGGCTCCCTGACCATCTGCTCAAGAAAAAACCGTCCCGCGGCTGAATCTAGTTGATGATCCCTGCTTTAGGGTATAAGATATATTGAACTAATCACATAAGCAATGCATTCCAGGAAAGTGTGATGGCCTACTTAGTATAAGGACAGATTGAAATACTAATGCATATGTCACAGACTTTATCATCGACATGCAGAACTATTGCATAGACCTTGGGGCAGGCAGTCTGTTGAATTCCTATAGCCCAAAAGGCAACGTGAACACAGAACATTTAGTTAATTGGAGCCAGCATGGTCTGTTTAAACTGTAATTGTGTCTGGCAGAGATGTAGGCCAATAGTATATGAGAGCCTGCATACATTCAAAATAGTGATTGAGACATTATAAATGAAAAGTCAAAAGGAAAATTACATAAAATGTGTGATGATTTCGGATAAAGTGTCATTTCATTCTGATTAAATCCGAGTAGGACAACAGTGCTGTACATCTGGATAACTTTATTATACGCTATAATAAGGTCCATGTTGAGGCAATGAGCTTCAACATGAGATTTAACTACATATCCCAGGAGCTCTTGCCAGCCTTATCCGTGTTTGTGCGTGTGTGAGATAAATGTTTACTGTTAATTTCTGATTGTTTATTTAACTTTTATTTATTATATATTTCACTTGCTTTGGCAATGTAAACATACTGTATGTTTCCCATGCCAATAAAGCCCTCCGAATGGAATTGAGACAGAGCGTGCCTGCGCTCTGTTGTGTACCAGGGTTTGCTGACGTCACTACTGGAACTGCCCTGTCACGCGCAGTTAGTAAAAGTTGGGATAGAAGGCGCTCCAGTGAGAGTCAGTTTCACCGACAACCTTGCCTGTCTTGTTGACACCAAACAGCGATAAATCAATTTAACGTTCGCAAGGACAAAATATTAGACTCGCTGTAGGACAATCAAAAGTTTAACAAGCATTTTATTACCAAACCTCGCCGGGGAGAAAGAATCATTTTTGGATATCTGATCAAGGAAGAAAAACTAGTTCACGCCGCACGCGGGTCTATTGCTCGCTACAATTTTGATTTGCTAAATTAAACAAGTTTTGTTGTTTCAGTTAACGTTAGTTCTGTAAATGTTGTGACATTTAAAATAGTATTTTGCATTAGCCGTCGTTCGTGTGACGGGTGAACCCGAGCTGTCAACCCCGATGACTACTGCAAATTGCACTGGTAATGAGGAGCTGGACTTCAGGCTGATCTTCGGAGAGGACGGCCAACAGCAGTCGCTAGGCCCCGCAGGTTAGAATTTTATCTTTGCCGCGAATACCCAGTAAATTTCTCTAGACGTAGAAGTGCACAGATGCGATTACATTGCAAACAACAAGAACGTTGCAGAAGGGGCATTGGTTGCAACAGATTAGCTAATGTGAACAAGCTAGGGAATGTTCTGGCAGCAGAAAGTAGAATAAGTAGGCTAATCATCGAGATTAGTATTTTCTATTTTTGTATGTGCAGTTACACACTGACTTTTCCACAGTTAAAATTTGGGGTTTTAGGAACATGAGCCTAAACAGCAAACAAGCGCGCGACAGCAGCTGTCAAATAACGGTGTCCTCATGCTAACTAGCTCATTCACACTAAAAGTTGCAAAACTGTACAAAATAATGTATAAATAATATATTTAAATACTGCAGCACATGCTGAAATCTGTATGTGGCTCCTAGCATAAATAATAATGTAGCTAGCTAGAAATGTATTTCAAAAGACTAGCTCGGCAGCTGAGTAGGTAAGATAGCTAGCTCACGAGAGGACACAGCTGTCAGTTATTCAGACACCTAGCTTAACAAGAATGCATTATACCTGCCTATCAGCTCTACTTGTTTCAAACATTCGCTCCAATCAATCCATTTTATTATCGATTAGGCTTCAGAAAACGAATTGAATAGGTTTGAAACAGCAATGCCATGAACTTGGCAGCATTGGGAACGTCATATTGTAAGAAACTTTACCATGCATGCATTCACAACTCTTCCATTTGTAATCTAACTAGTTAGTAACGTTAGTGGCCATGCAATCGATGTTGTTGATCATAATACCGAATAGAACTTAAAAAGTACAACAATTAGACATAAATAGCAATATAGTGAATGTAATAACATAGTTATTAGTATTACAAGCAAGCAAATATTCTCTATTTTTCTGCTTAGATATTCTAAATTACCTTCTCAGAAATTAAGAGGCTATTACATCAAGTAATATTACACCCTTTAACTATTAATTTGTAATGCAGATAAATGTGTAAGGTGTATGTTTAAATTAGAGTATTTGGTACCTTGACTTTGCAGCTTAACAAAACACCATTACAACAATAAACAACACAATAAATTAAACTGAAACTACATTTTTCCCAGTATACAAGACACCTCACAACCTAGTTTATACAGTTTTTTTTGTGCATAATTTCTTTGGCCAATAAGTCCAAACACATCCAATAACCCTATGTCACCTTCCTGCCATTTCAATCATCTCTGCAGTTTGCGCCCAGTTTGCCGGCCACAGTGGCCCAATACAGCATTTGACTCTCACAGATAGAGGTGTGTGTGTGTGAGAAGGTGGGGGTTCATATCAGAATTTCAGTGTGACCAGGTGTGCAGAGAAAGAACCAGATCTGTGGAAGTCTGGTGATGCATCATGCCACAATATTCTATTTGTGTTTTGTTTGTGTATTTTGGACGGTTGTTTTGGAAACAAGACTAGACAAGGGGTTTAACCATTCTGAGACAAGAGAAGACAAGCAAGCTGCCATTCATTCATTCATAACCACAGATCTAGGAGTTCCATGCTATTTCAAAAGCATCTGTCTTTCACATAGCTAGAATGCATGCTTGGATTCTGTGAAACTAAAAGAAGCACAGCTGCAAACTGTTTTTATTCAAACCCTAAATTCAGTGTAGGGCGACTGCAACTTACATTTTATCTTGAAAGCTTGATTACCGGTTTTGATTAAATAGGACCAATATCTGCAAAGTTAAGCCTAGCTCTGCCCTTTTCATGAAGCTCTGGCGAAACTATGAATCCAAGGCTTGGCTAGTCCTCTCTCCTCCGCAATCAATTTTTCCCTAGATTATAAAGAAGTCTAATTTGGAGACGAGTAGGGAAAAGTGAAAAAAGTGCTTTTGGAATAAGTCAAGGAATAAAAATGCCACTGTGCAAGTGGTTTTAATCTGGTTGGACTGTGGCCTTGGCCCGTATGGCTAGTGCCTGTTCACATTAATAACTGGAGTGTAACACAGAGACACAGAACCACAGTAACGGTGAGTTGAACAGTATGGCTCCAAGTTGATTTGCTCTTTCTCCTTCCTCCTCAACCCTAGCCTCACTCACACAAGTCAGGGCTTGCTAGAACAACCTGGAACACTGCTAGTATTTTTCAGTCTGACCTACTCTACCGCAGTAGGACTTACCTCTGTGTATAAACATGTGATTAAGAAGACTGCACTGTGCCAAGCTTGGCTTCTTCCTCACTCACTCACTCACTCACTCACTCACTCACTCACTCACTCACTCACTCACTCACTCACTTCCTTCCTTCCTTCCTTCCTTCCTTCCTTCCTTCCTTCCTTCCTTCCTCCTCAGCCCTAGCCTCTCTCTCTCTCCTTCCTCCTCAGCCCTAGCCCCTCTCTCTCTCCTTCCTCCTCAGCCCTAGCCTCTCTCTCTCTCTCCTTCCTCCTCAGCCCTAGCCCCTCTCTCTCACCTTCCTCCTCAGCTCTAGCCCCTCTCTCTCTCCTTCCTCCTCAGCCCTAGCCCCTCTCTCTCTCCTTCCTCCTCAGCCCTTGCCCCCCCCTCTCTCTCTCCTTCCTCCTCAGCCATAGCCCCCTCTCTCTCTCTCCTTCCTCCTCAGCCCTAGTCTCTCTCTCTCTCTCTCTCTCTCTCCTTCCTCATCAGCCCTAGCCTCTCTTTCTCTCCCTCACTTTCTCTCTTTCTCTCTCTCCTTCCTCCTCAGCCCTTTCTCTCTCGCTCTCTCTCTCTCCTTCCTCCTCAGCCCTAGCCTCTCTCTTTCTCCTTACTCCTCAGCCCTAGCCTCTCTCTCTCTCTCTATCCTTCCTCCTCAGCCCTAGCCTCTCTGTCTCTCTCTCTCTCTCTCTCTTTCCTCCTCAGCACTAGCCTCTCTCTCCTTCCTCCTCAGCCCTAGCCTCCCTCTCTCTCTCCTTCCTCCTCAGCTCTAGCCTCCCTCTCTCTCTCTCCTTCCTCCTCAGCCCTAGACTCTCTCTCTCTCTCTCTCTCTCCTTCCTCCTCAGCCCTAGTCTCTCTGTCTCTCTCTCTCGTTCTCTCTCTCTCTCTTTCCTCCTCAGCACTAGCCTCTCTCTCCTTCCTCCTCAGCCCTAGCCTCTCTCTCTCTCTCCTTCCTCCTCAGCCCTAGCCTCCCTCTCTCTCTCCTTCCTCCTCAGCCCTAGACTCTCTCTCTCTCTCTCTCTCTCTCTCTCCTTCCTCCTCAGCCCTAGCCTCCCTCTCTCTCTCCTTCCTCCTCAGCCCTAGCCTCTCTCTCTCTCTCCTTCCTCCTCAGCCCTAGCCTCCCTCTCTATCTCCTTCCTCCTCAGCCCTAGCCTCCCTCTCTATCTCCTTCCTCCTCAGCCCTAGACTCTCTCTCCTTCCTCCTCAGCCCTAGCCTCCCTCTCTCTCTCCTTCCTCCTCAGCCCTAGCCTCTCTATCTCTCTCCTTCCTCCTCAGCCCTCCCTCTCTCTCCTTCCTCCTCAGCCCTAGCCTCACTCACACAAGTCAGGGCTCTCTAGAACAACCTGGAGCACCTCTATTTCCTTAATTTGTATTTATTTTGTTTCTTGAACTGTGCTGTTATGACTGTTCATCACAGAGGATCGTAATGTTAACAGCAATTATGTGATTGTTTTTATTTAGTTCCTTGAACTGTGCTATTATGACTGTTCATCACAGAGGATCATACTGTTAACAGCAATTATATGGTTATTAATAAAGTAACTATGAACCCAGAGAAATAGCCCAGCAGATTTCCATCCTCTCAAATAGAACAGTAGGCTATACCTTAGTTACAGGTAGTGACAGACATGTTATTCTCAGTCACTCTCTGAATCCTGTCAGTAAGGTATGTAGTACCCAGCTGTTTGTTTACATAGCCTAATTGAATAGTAAACATTAGTGTAAGAACCATTGAGAAAAAACTCATGAGCCTATGTAGTCTAGACCCACCCCATTTCTTAACTTTTCAGTCTGTCCTACTCTACCGCAGTAGGTCTTACCACTGTGAATAAACATGTGATTAAGAAGACTGCACTGTGCCAAGCTTGGACTTTCTCTTCAAAGGCTTTATTCACATCGGGAACGTGTTTACATTGCCAAAGCACGTGAAATAAACAAACCTGAGAAGACACAAAACAACATCAACAAAAAACTATTTGAATTTAACAGTAAATATTGCATTCAAAAAGGTTTAAAAATATATTTGTTTTATTATCAGCTATGTACAGTGTTTTAGCAATGTGCCAATAGTTGTAGTACGAATAGTAGGGAAAGATAAATAAAAAGATCAATATTAGTGGTATATCCACTGGCTGCCCTTTGATCAATGGCAATGGGCTACACATCTTGCTGATGAGATTGCAAACTGAGGTATTTTGTCTAACAGATATGGGAGTTTATCAATGTTTGATTTGTTTTGAAATTCTTTGTCAGTGTGATCTGTGGGAAATATTTATCTCTAATGTGGTCATACATTTTACAGGAGGTTAGGAAGTGCATCTCAGTTTCCACCTCATTTTGTGGGCAGTGTGCACATAGCCTGTCTTCTCTTGAGAGCCAGGTCTGCTTATGGCAGCCTCTCTCAATAGCTCACTGAGTCTGTACATAGTCAAGGATGTTTTTAATTTGGGGTCAGTCAAAGTGGTCAGGTATTCTGACTCTGTGTACTCTCTGTATAGGGCCAGATAGCATTCCAATTTGCTCAATTTGTTTTTTGGTTAAGTCTTTCCAGTGTGTAAAAAGGTTATCTTTTTGCTTTCTCATCATTTTGTTGGGTCTAATTATGTTGCTGTCCTAGAGAAGAGTCCCCTAGGCCAGCTGGTACTGGGGCTCTGTTCACAAACAGACTCCACAGAGCCCCAGAACCAGCTGGCTGAGGGGACTCTTCTCTAGGTTAATCTCTCTGTAGGTGAGGGCTTTGTCTCTCACTCTCTCGTGATTTGTTGTTCAGGAAATACAGTTCCCTTTGAAGTGAGGCATTCCAGTGAGTGCTGTAGTAAAAGGCAGTAGCCTAACTCAGTCAATGCTGAAGGGTTTTCCCCCACTACTGTAGGCCTACAACGGTGTTGAATGGAAGAGGGAAAAATATGGACTAATAAGTCCTTCAAATCAAATAACAATGTGACAGAATGTTCAACTCTACTGCCAGGATTAGGCCTAAATTAGTCTAAAGTAGCAACCTGTCACTTTGACAAGGTTATTAATTTAAAGGTTAAGGGCGTATTCACTTCTCACTGAATCTCGAGAGTAGTGGGGATAAACTATAGATATACTGTAATATGGTCCTTTTTTTCCCTTATGATATTTAAGAAACAAACTGTTACTCTTTTTCTATCCCTACATGGTAGCTAGTGTGCTCATGTGGTAGAGCGAGGCTGTGTACAGTGAAAAGTGAACATGTAACACCAAACCTTTTAGGAGCCTTTTGACCCTGTCTTCCTTCTCATCCTTCCAAACTGTCATGGCCGTATGACACTAAAGGTGTCATAGAGAAAATGGCTGGAGGTAAGTAAGTAAGGGCCCCGTTGAGTGGCAGTCTAGAGGTGGTGTCAGTGAGGGCCACATTGGGTGGCAGTCTAGTGGTGGTGTCAGTGAGGGCCCCATTGGGTGGCAGTCTAGTGGTGGTGTCAGTGAGGGCTCATTGGGTGGCAGTCTAGTGGTGGTGTCAGTGAGGGCTCATTGGGTGGCAGTCTAGTGGTGGTATTAGTGAGGGCCATATTGGGTGGCAGTCTAGAGGTGGTGTCAGTGAGGGCTCATTGGGTGGCAGTCTAGTGGTGGTGTCAGTGAGGGCTCATTGGGTGGCAGTCTAGTGGTGGTGTCAGTGAGGGCCACATTGGGTGGCAGTCTAGTGGTGGTGTCAGTGAGGGCCACATTGGGTGGCAGTCTAGTGGTGGTGTCAGTGAGGGCTCATTGGGTGGCAGTCTAGTGGTGGTATCAGTGAGGGCCATATTGGGTGGCAGTCTAGAGGTGGTGTCAGTGAGGGCCACATTGGGTGGCAGTCTAGTGGTGGTGTCAGTGAGGGCCACATTGGGTGGCAGTCTAGTGGTGGTGTCAGTGAGGGCTCATTGGGTGGCAGTCTAGTGGTGATGTCAGTGAGGGCCACATTGGGTGGCAGTCTAGTGGTGGTGTCAGTGAGGGCCACATTGGGTGGCAGTCTAGAGGTGGTGTCAATGAGGGCCACATTTGGTGGCAGTCTAGTGGTGGTGTCAGTGAGGGCCCATTGGGTGGCAGTCTAGTGGTGGTGTCAGTGAGGGCCCATTGGGTGGCAGTCTAGTGGTGGTGTCAGTGAGGGCCCATTGGGTGGCAGTCTAGAGGGGGTAATAGTGGGTTGAACAGTAAGAGAGTGGTAGAGGTGTCAATGAGGGGGAAAGTGTCTCTCTGAGTTGTAGAGGAGCAGAACCTAGCATATACAGTAAAGGTGTCTGGCACAGTGCCCAGACATGCCATGTGGGCTTTAGATGGCAGTGCAATGACAGAGGGGGAGTGGGCAGCTCCTCCCCCCTGTTGTTAAGGGGAACAGAGAAATGTTCTGTCTCGCTCTCTTTCCTTCCTCTTATCCTTTTTTGTCTTCTTTCTTTCTCTCTCTTCTGGTCCTTTTTCTCTCACATCCGGTGGCCTGTCTGGCAGCTCTGGGTCTGTCATCATCGTACCACCTCAGAGCTGTGCAAGCCTCAACAAGGACCATGCATGCTTCCTCTCTTTTTCCTCTTCTTCTCCTCCCTCCCTCCTCACCCACGAAGGATATGGGAGACCACCAGTTGTTTCTATCTAAGGGAGAGCCTGAACCAGACTAATGAAATCTCCAGATGCTGGCAATCTTGGTGTAAACTAACTGTAATCAGGTTTGATTTGGCGTAAGCTAGTACATCGGTTGACATGTTGGTATGTTGTAGAGTGGAATTTGTACAGAGTTTGATGTTGTAATGTAGTAGCATTGCGTCATAGCTGAAACCCAGTGAGGAAATCAACTAAGTGACAGTCTGTCATTTTTTTGGAGGAGATCTGTTGCTCTTGACTTTTAGTTTGTTCTTGTGCTTGCCCCAGCTTCATCTGTCTGGACTCCTGGCTCTGTCTGTCTCAGTCGTGGGAAAGACTGAAATTACATCGCTCTCATGGTGGACTATATTGGGCTCTCAGAGAGAGTGGTAGAGGGCAGCAGGCGGCAGGTTGCAGACAGCTCTGTTAAATCAGGAGTCCCCCAGCAGCAAGCAGGTCTGAAGCTGTCCAGTCCACAGAGCAACACTGCTTCACCGTTACCGTTTAACGGGAGCTAGGAGCGGAAGAATGTTGTGCGCCACGTCAACAGGTGAGTGACTGAATGTCCGACTCCCAGACTCTGGCCAGCTGTGTGTGTTGTGGGGGTGTAACCGGCTCAGATGAGGGACTGGGTCTGTGTTGCAGGACCCTTATCAAGTGTGTCTGGAAGACTAACGATGTATCAAGTTATAAATTACAAAGCATTATTTCTCTAATTTGTGGAGTTTTCCTTTGTGAAAAATGAGTCACATTCAGGCCTATAACCAAGGTTAAACTGAGTGGTGAAGACTTAAAGCTGCAATCTGTAACTTTTTGGGCGACTTGACCCAATTCGCATAGAAATATGTGTTTTTGAGCTGTAATTCTCATTGACAGCAAGTCGAAGAAGCAGTAGATCTGTTCTATGTGCGCTATTTTTATGCTTCTCGTTTCTTTTTTTGCGTATTTCACTTTCAGTTTTGTACACCAACTTCAAACAGCTGAAAATACAATATTTTTGGTTATGGAAAATATATTTCACAGAGATTTAGATGGTACAATGACTCTCTACACTATACTTGCTTGTTTTGTCTCATAAACTGAAATTATGCGAACTATTAGAACTTTAGCCACCAGGAAATGGCAGAGCAATTTCTGCATAGTGCACCTTTAAACATACACTACAGTCTCAACTGCTGTGTATTGTACTCTATGCAGGACTCCACATGTTGAAAGTACATTAGGTATTTGGGGCATACTGTAGCCTATCTCTGTTCAGTGGAGCACACAGCTTAGAGTGAGAGGGCTTAACAGTTTGGTAGCCAGCAGTGAACCCTGGTTGGATTCCCTGGAGGATATGTGGGCTAGTTGGCCAGGTGGGTGCCCCAACCCCCTAACCTTCCAGAGTGGACAGTGTGGAGCTGAGCTGAGGGGGTCTGGCCTGGAGGAGCCCTGGTCTGGAGTGATGAGAGAGACGTTTGTTTCCCAGGGCGAGGCACGAGCAGCTATGTGTGGCATCTGTCTACTCTAAATTTAGTGTAACTGAAGCTACCACTGGCCATGCTACACTATATCAACATGCGGGAGAAGAAGAGAAAGTTGTTGAACTCTTACATTTCGTTTTCCCCCTCCCTGTTCCTCTTTGAAGAGGCGGGGCATAGCTATATAGCACTGGTCTCAGTAAGAGCTGCTGCTGCTGAATCCCAGTTTATTCTAGGCTGTGCCTGTAAGCCCTGTTTTAGTCAGTGGCGACTCTGCCCCATCTGTTTTGAGCCCCAACTTTCTCACAAAAAAACCCTACTTTTTGGGGAGGATGCCTGTTTTGTATGTTATTGTGACATTAATACGTGTCACATATGTGACATTAATACGTGTCACATATACAACATTAATACGTGTCACATATGTGACATTAATACGTGTCACATATACAACATTAATACATGTCACAGTTGCGCCGTGATTGGCTCAGTGTTCTGTCACTCATGGGGACACTACGTCACCGCCAAATCTAAGGGTAGAGCTTGAAAATTCAAGCCCCTTGGATGCTGCCATAGAGTTACATTAGAAGTGCCCATCCAAGAAGGCTCAAGGTCATTGGCCACAGATAAAATGACATCAAGTCACCTTATATCTACAGCAGCTTTGATTGGACTGTCAACATCATACTTTGAAAATCTTAGCTAGCAAGCTAGCAGTCATCATCATGAATCAAGTCAACAATCTACTGGCAAATCCTTTTTAATCCTTGTCATATGAAGAGAAATAATGAAGAGAAATTATAGTTAAAATGTATCTGTGCTCATCGGCCATTGGACATAAACATTACACAGCAAGTTAGAAATCGCAAATTCAACAATGAGTGTTTCGGAAGGAATTAGTGCTTAACTACAAGCATTGCAAAGCAACCACTAGCCTGCTCTTCAGTGGAGTGGGTGTGTGATCTGGGTTTAAGGTCTCTTTTTCCAATATTAAAAGGATAAATATTCAACCATTGGCTATGGTGTAAAACTAGCATGACTTCTGTCGCGCTCAAAACAACTGGAAACTCAGAACTGGGAAATCTGTTTTCAGTGAGTTCAAGACAACTAGGAACTCTTAGAGAAAAAAAACTAGGTCCAACTGGGAAAATAGGTTTTGAACCGTCATCCAACTCGGAATTGAATGTCCTGAACTCGGGCCTCTTTCTAGAGCTCTGACCTGAAGATCACTGACGTCATCATGATTTGACCTTGTTTTTTCAGAGTTCCCAGTTGTCTTGAAAGCACCATAAATCCAGAGAATGCCAGGCTTTGGTGACAAAGTTTGACAATTTTCCCACAAAGGACCGCCGAAGTTAACTAAAAAAACATTATGAAAGTTTTGTTTTTCACAAAATGTGGTGAAAGTTTGGGCTTGTGAACAATTTATGACCTTTCAACTTATTTTGATATGGTTTGATGTCGATAGCCTGTTGGTGAGTAACACTATGATTGGTTGGGGAAAGCCATGCTATTTAGGCCTATATTTCATTGGAGTTAAATTGCGTAACATGATGATGCAAACCTTCTACAACTATCTGTGTAGTGTCTAGTGGAGAGGGGGCCTTTGGTAATTAAATAGAAATAGCCTTGACGAAGCTAATGTGAAATATAAATGTCAGTTTGTCTATCTACCCTCTGGCATTTAACATGGCCTTGTGGGTGTGCAGAGAAAGATCTCGGTGAGTGTGCAAGGGTTCCCTTCCACTTACAAGCCCCCAGACAGCGCGGTCATATCTCCACCCAGGGACACTGCACTTCCTTCTTATGGTCCCGAAGGTCCCCCTCCACCTCTTCCTTCTCCACTCCATGGTTGCACAATTTACTCTCAGGGCCAGCAGCTTATTGCTGCTGTTACAGTTGTGTAATTAACCTGAGAGGAGGGACATCATCACTAGGGACTGTGACTGGGGAGGAGAGGGGAGTGGAGGAGAAGGATATTACATACATTATTATGATGATATTACAAATTCTATTCCTATTATACTGTATGATAAATAATACATATGATATGAGTCTGTTAAATCTTGTCTCAGCCCAGAGACCCTAAAGGATGCTGAGTTAGTGAAGGACTCCTAATGCAGTAGGCCTTTGTCTTCATCTACTCAGCTCCACCTTCAAGTTGTTTTCCAACTGACTCCGTTGTTTTATTTATAGGAGACAAACAAATATTGTAGTTGAAATTCAATGTGTTACTTAGCACTAAGAGGTGTGTGCACACATTCTGGGGCCATTTCACACTCTATTTTGGCAGTTAGATCATATACCTATTTAGTTCAGTCTCTGCTCTTTTCCAGATTCACAGTTTGTAAATGTCATCCAAGATTTCTGTCATGTGCACAGTCACAGTTTTACTCTCACTCCCACACAGTATTTCTCTGCTCTGTCTCCATTGCTTTCACTCCTTCATCTCCCTAACTCTCCCCCTGTCTTTCCCCCCTCCCCCCTCTCTTTCTCTGGATCAGGCGTATGCACAGTCAGCGCGGACAGGCATATTGTTTAAATGTCACCCTGGCTAGGTTGTGCTGTGAGCAGAGCCACTGATGTTATCTATCTGCCCTGGGTTATTGCAGGCTGTTGGGCTGTGTTATCGTCACTACTGCATTCGCGGCTCAAAGGACAATCATCTAATGTACTGTAGCTGGGGGTCACCTCTCATACTGCCTGACCACAGTTAACCAATGGATGCAGCCTGGGTAGTTTGACAGTCAGTGACCAACCACGGTTGACTGTATGAAGCCTATTGGTACATAGGCAACTGGATAAATATATGTGATGTGAAAAAAATAAGTACCTAGGACTATATGAAAAATGTAACATTTCATTTCTGCAAAAGGGAATTCTTGTCTTATGGGACTAATATTAACTGATTAAGTAAACTAAAATGAGTTTAAATGCTATAGTAGGCTATATGAATAGCCTTTTTCTGTGAACCTATTGCACTGGGGGCTTTTTAATTCAGGTGGCCACTGGGCCACTCTCAATGTTTATCTTATAATTTTATCATTAAGCATGAGATGCTTTATTTATCTAACAAACGTGTTAGTGTTGGCTAAGCCAGCCGTCAGGTTCATTGGGCCTCTACGGGGCCGGATGTACTACTTCAGACCGTCAGTGCGGTCAAAAGTATGGATTATATCCCTCATGCTCCGCGTAGGTCTAGTAATAATAAGATCGAAGTCTCGACAGTGCTAAACTACAATCCTGTCAAATCATCTATCAAATAAATGGTAGATTAGGCCTATCTAGAGCTGTACTGCACAAGTTATGTACAGCCCATCACTAAATGGAGCGACAGGTAGCCTAGTGGTTAGAGCGTTAAATGTTTAGCTATTTTCTATTTCTATATAACTCCTAGGCTCTTTTTGTCTCTGTCTCTCTCCCCCTTCTCTCTTTCCCTCCCCCTCTCTCACACACGTAGCTGACCTACAGCGTTCAACGGGAGGTTTGAGGCATCCCCACTCCTCCCCCTCTAGTCAGCATTGAGGGCCATAGGTGTAGGCCAGGCCAGCCCTACTAACAGTAATATACAATACAGTATGCGTGCCTTGTGCGTCACAGCCTCTGTGTTTAGAAATGGGGGCAGGTAGCCAGCCAGTCAGTCACTCAGCCAGCCAGGCAGGCAGCTCAGTTGTTGGATAGGCAGAACAGAAAGGAAGTAATTAAATGTGTTCTTCAGGTGATCACTATTGTCTGATAATGATGACATATCAAATCCAAGGCATTATTTGACCAAAATCCAAACTATTGAATAATGGTTGTAATTGTGTAACGATGTGTAATTGCGCTATTACAGATGGTAATAGTTATACAATTGTATCATTAAAAAGCTGATGCAAAATGTTAAGGGTAGATAGATGGCAGAAATGATGAGCTAGAAATTGACTGTTTTTTAATGTTATTTCAGAGGTGGTTGGATGGCTAATTAGTACTCAGTGCAAGTCCTGCTTCAGTCATTGAGTCCCCCACTGTTCCAGCCCCTGGCTCTGTGTTGGTCAGCAGCTCTTGAGGAGAGTAGAAAGGAGAGCCAGGCCCTGAACAAAGCCCAGTGTGCAGAGACGTGTGTCTAATCAACCTGCCTGGATACACAAAGGGAACCCAGCGTTAGGTTACTACTGTTACCTCCAGGCCTCACACACACTGACTGAGCCCTGTGTGGCTCTGGAGGACAGGTAGAGTGCACGTACACCACCGTTCAAAAGTTTAGGGTCACTTAGAAATGTCCTTGTTTTTGAAAGAAAAGCTTCTTTTTTTTGTCCGTTTAAAATAACATCAAATTGATCAGAAATACAGTTTAGATATTGTTAATGTTGTAAATGACTATTGTAGCTGGAAACTGATTTTATGGAATATCTACATAGGTGTACAGAGGCCCATTATCAGCAACCATCACTCCTGTGTTCCAATGGCACGTTGTTAGCTAATCAAAGTTTATCATAAAAAAATCTGCCGTTTCCAGCTACAATAGTCATGACGTGTGTTAGTAATAATGACCAGATGACCCTGACCCACTCCAGGGCAGGGTATACCATGAGGAGAGCCTGTGCCGGGGAAGGAGAGGAGAAGAGGCGTGAGCGGCCAGACCAGTGAGAATCCCCAGGGCTCCAGAGAGAAGGTGATGTCTGAGTCAGGTCGAGACCACCTCCGAGGCCTCTTAGCTGGGGCTGCACGTCAGGTTGCCTGGGGATGGTGGAGAATGCAACATGGATGACCCTGGGGTGTGTCACGGAGAAGCCTATCCTACATCACCTATAGCAAAACTTCTCTTTAACTCCACTGCCAGGCGATTTCCAGCTATTATTAGCTTAGGAACAGCAAAGCCTCTTAGGGCTCTTTATTTAACCAGATCGGCAGTCTGATGTGGGGGCACTTTAGTTGTGTATGACGCAATCCTCTTGCAGCCTGTCAGAAGTGGAGGAGAAGAGAGGAGAGGAGCAGGGGCCTCAGGCCAGGCTAGACCAGGAGTAGAGTAAAGCAGCTGTGCTTTCTATTCATTGTCTGGTTAGATTATGAGATGTTCAGATGAGATAAAGGAGAGTTTTCAACTCATCTGACCTCATGTCTTACCAGGAACTTGTCCATTTCCAGAGGACTGACTCATATCTCGTATGTGGGTCCGTCAGTGTGGGTCCGTGGGTCCGTCAGTGTCATAAATCAAAGATCCATTAATTTAACCTTTGAGCATGTGGGTTGGTGTGTGTGTGTGTGTGCGTGCACGTGTGTGGGCCAGAGTGTGTGTGTGAGGGAATTTTAATTATAGTTTGTTGATATAATGGTTCTAAAACAGGGACAGAAGGGTTGTGGTCATGTTGACCAGTTTTCTTAGACCTGTCTGATCCACATGCATCCCCGACTACCCTCTCCCCCCTCTCCTCCTCCTTTCTCCTCTTCTCCTCCTCCCCCTCCTCCTCCTTTCTCCTCTTCTCCTCCTCCTTCCCCCTCCTCCTCCTTTCTCTTCTTCTCCTCTTCTCCTCCCCCCTCTCCTCCTCCTTTCTCCTCTTCTCCTCCTTCCCCTCTCCTCCTCCTTTCTCCTCTTCTCCTCTCCCCTCTTCTCCTCCTTCCCCTCTCCTCCTCCTTTCTCCTCTTCTCCTCCTTCCCCCTCTCCTCCTCCCCTCCTCCTTTCTCCTCTTCTCCTCCTTCCCCCTCTCCTCCTCCTTTCTACTCTTCTTCTCCTCCCCCCTCTCCTCCTTTCTACTCTTCTCCTCCTCCCCCCTCACCTCCTCCTTTCTCCTCCTCCTCCTCCCCCCTCTCCTCCTCCATCCCCCTCTTCTCCTCCTGAGAGCAGGTGGTTGGGGTCTGACACCCCCAGGGGAGCTCCCTCGCCAGGTATTCAGTGGCGGTCCAGTGGGCTAATCTGGTCTCAGAGAGGGGTGTGAGCCAGGGCACCCGGTCCACTCCACTCCTCCCTCCCCCATGTCTACCCCCTGCCTCCCCCCAGAAGTCCCCCCCCCCTTTCTTCTCTCCCTCCCCCTTCTGTCCTTTTCTCTCAACCCTCCCCCTCTCTGTCTGTAAACCTCTCTCCCCTTCCCTCCTCCCCCCAGAAGACCATCCAGTGTGATGAAACCGTGGCATTAACAGGAGGGTTTCAGATCAGTCATCTGAGGAGGCTGGCGGAGCTTGTTGAGCAAGAGGGTTTCAGATCAGTCATCTGAGGAGGCTGGCGGAGCTTGTTGAGCAAGAGGGTTTCAGATCAGTCATCTGAGGAGGCTGGTGGAGCTTGTTGAGCAAGAGGGTTTCAGATCAGTCATCTGAGGAGGCTGGCGGAGCTTGTTGAGCAAGAGGGTTTCAGATCAGTCATCTGAAGAGGCTGGTGGAGCTTGTTGAGCAAGAGGGTTTCAGATCAGTCATCTGAGGAGGCTGGTGGAGCTTGTTGAGCAAGAGGGTTTCAGATCAGTCATCTGAGAAGGCTGGCGGAGCTTGTTGAGCAAGAGGGTTTCAGATCAGTCATCTGAGGAGGCTGGTGGAGCTTGTTGAGCAAGAGGGTTTCAGATCAGTCATCTGAGGAGGCTGGCGGAGCTTGTTGAGCAAGAGGGTTTCAGATCAGTCATCTGAGGAGGCTGGTGGAGCTTGTTGAGCAAGAGGGTTTCAGATCAGTCATCTGAGGAGGCTGGCGGAGCTTGTTGAGCAAGAGAGTTTCAGATCAGTCATCTGAGGAGGCTGGTGGAGCTTGTTGAGCAAGAGGGTTTCAGATCAGTCATCTGAGGAGGCTGGCGGAGCTTGTTGAGCAAGAGGGTTTCAGATCAGTCATCTGAGGAGGCTGGTGGAGCTTTTCGAGCACATCATAAAACATACACCTAATGAGCTCTTAGACTGGTCATGCAGAGCATTTTAACACACTTTCACTCACATACAGATTGTAGCCTATATGCTGAATACAGTACAGTCAGACTTCACAGGCCTTTCCAATGCCATGTGGAAGTAGGACAATGATGAGACTTTTGACAATAGCTATGTTTCCATCAGGTTGGCGACCGATTTTCATGTGAATATTCTAAGATCCACATTTTCCCGCCAGAGATGTTTCCATCAAATTGACTTGTTGTGGGTAAAAGGCTGTGAGTGATGATGTAGTGCAAATAAAAATGAGATTAAATTCTCATGTACCGAATGGGTTTCCATCACATTTTCAACTCTACTGATGGTTTTGTCACAAAAAATGTTATTTTTGTAGCGAACGTGTCCCAGTGTTTCCATTAGGAGAATGTGGTGCCGGACATTTGACCGGCGACATTTTAATTCACCAGACATTTTGAGAAATTTACCAGACTGCATATGCAAATGGGTGCGTCACCTGATTAGGGCGTCCACACACTGTGCTCAGAATGACAGAAATAACATTTAGAATATGGTAATTAATATTAACAAAACATGCAAGTCGATGATGCAATGATGTGGTCCTTCTTAACGAATTCTGATGTGCACTTTGAACATTGTCCACATTTACTTTTAAATGTCCACATTTACTTTTCCACAGCCAACAAGATGAGTAACAAACAGCAAAATCACTAGCCTATGTCAATCTACTATAGTAGAAAAGTGTAGGTTACCTATTCTATTGGTCAGCTTGTCGAGAAACAAAAATAGCCTATTCCAAACAGACTCTGGGACAGTTGTGGGACGATAGATCCCAAATTCATACAACCAGTATGCCTAGACTACATTAAAAAATAAATATTCAAATGCAATGAGTCTGATGCAACAGATCAGAAAGTTTAGCTTAAAATTTTAATAAACTATTATTTCTTCACATTTTAAGTGCAGCCATGCACACAAAGCAGTTGGCTACAGGTGAATGTTCATTTCATAATGCAATCAGCAGGAAAACACCACTGTCAAAATGGCACTTCACATGGGAACAGTTTCATGTGACAGAGATGAACATACAGTGGGGCAAAAAAGTATTTAGTCAGCCACCAATTGTGCAAGTTTTCCCACTTAAAAAGATGAGAAAGGCCTGTAATTTTCATCATAGGTACACTTCAACTATGACAGACAAAATGAGAAAAAAATCCAGAAAATCATATTGTAGGATTTTTAATGAATTTATTTGCAAATTATGGTGGAAAATAAGTATTTGGTCAATAACAAAAGTTTATCTCAGTACTTTGTTATATACCCTCTGTTGGCAATGACAGAGGTCAAACATTTTCTGTAAGTCTTCGCAAGGTTTTCACACACTGTTGCTGGTATTTTGGCCCATTCCTCCATGCAGATCTCCTCTAGAGCAGTGATGTTTTGGGGCTGTTGCTGGGCAACACGGACTTTCAACTCCCTCCAAAGATTTCTATGGGGTTGAGATCTGGAGACTGGCTAGGCCACTCCAGGACCTTGAAATGCTTCTTACGAAGCCACTCCGTTGCCCGGGCGGTGTGTTTGTCATGCTGAAAGACCCAGCCACGTTTCATCTTCAATGCCCTTGCTGATGGAAGGAGGTTTTCACTCAATATCTCACTTTACATGGCCCCATTCATGCTTTCCTTTACACGGATCAGTCGTCCTGGTCCCTTTGCAGAAAAACAGCCCCAAAGCATGATGTTTCCACCCCCATGCTTTACAGTAGGTATGGTGTTCTTTGGATGCAACTCAGCATTCTTTGTCCTCCAAACACGACGATTTGAGTTTTTACCAAAAAGTTATATTTTGGTTTCATCTGACCATATGACATTCTCCCAATCTTCTTCTGGATCATCCAAATGCTCTCTAGCAAACTTCAGACTGGCCTGGACATGTACTGGCTTAAGCAGGGGGACACGTCTGGCACTGTAGGATTTGAGTCCCTGGCGGCTTAGTGTGTTACTGATGGTAGGTTTTGTTACTTTGGTCCCAGCTCTCTGCAGGTCATTCACTAGGTCCCCCCGTGTGGTTCTGGGATTTTTGCTCACCTTGTGATCATTTTGACCCCACGGGGTGAGATCGTGCGTGGAGCCCCAGATCGATGGAGATCATCAGTGGTCTTGTATGTCTTCCATTTCCTAATAATTGCTCCCACAGTTGATTTCTTCAAACCAAGCTGCTTACCTATTGCAGATTCAGTCTTCCCAGCCTGGTGCAGTTCTACAATTTTGTTTCTGGTGTCCTTTGTCAGCTCTTTGGTCTTGGCCAAAGTGGAGTTTGGAGTGTGACTGTTTGAGGTTGTGGACAGGTGTCTTTTATACTGATAACAAGTTCAAACAGGTGCCATTAATACAGGTAACGAGTGGAGGACAGAGGAGCCTCTTAAAGAAGAAGTTACAGGTCTGTGAGAGCCAGAAATCTTGCTTGTTTGTAGGTGACTAAATACTTATTTTCCACCATAATTTGCTAATAAATTCATAAAAAATCCTACAGTGTGATTTTCTGGATTTTTTTTCTCATTTTGTCTGTCATAGTTGAAGTGTACCTATGATGAAAATTACAGGCCTCTCTCATCTTTTTAAGTGGGAGAACTTGCACAATTGGTGGCTGACTAAATACTTTTTTTGCCCCACTGTATCTGTTAGAGTGGGAAGGGCCCTATCTACATTTCTATCTGTTCGTTACTGTGATACATTATTTTGTAGACAGTTCTTGATAGAATAAAACAAAGAGCCCTTCATAAGAACCAGAAGATCTTTAATGTCCCACTGCTGGGAAAATTGATTGAGATCAGATGGCTTCACTGCTTCCTTTGTTAATTGCTCATGTGTTGTGTCTGACTCTGTTCTAGCTGTATCTCTGTCAGTGGTCACAAACAAGACAGGGAGATGACCATTTCTCTCTGTCTCTCTGTCTTGTCTCTCATCATTGAGTGAGTGATGTTAATGAACTGAGCTGGCAGCCTGCAGTGTGGTAGGGTTGAGTATTAATTGATTGCTGGCCATGCCACCTCAATCATTTAGAACAGCATTTAAATGAGGGTGAGATGTACATTTACAACACAACAGGTGCCTCACACATACACACACTCACACACACACACGTACAACACAGTCTGCAGATAGTTTTCTCTCTTTCCAGCAGGCTCTTGGAAACAGACAATATTCAATAGATCTTTAATAACTGAGGTGTATTTGTGGACCTGCTCTTGTTAATTAATATGCAATTGAAAATGACTGCCTTGAAAGTAATCCCTTCTTAATATGTCTGCATTTGGCAGTGAATATTGGCTTCTTTGCACTTTATATATCCAGGCAAATGTATTTTGAGTGCTTACTTCTGGCTAATGTAAACTGAATTGTTTTCCACTTTCAATTCATACCTCCCAATGGATTTCTTTAATGCAATGTGATTCACAAAGTATTGGCCTACAGGTTTGTCTAACTCGATTTCTAACGTTGACCATTTATTGAATTGGCTACATTTATTGAATTGCGTGGGAAACTACCAGGGCTGTCCAATCCTGTGCCTTTTGAAGGGTGTTGTCACGATACCAGTATTTAGATTTTGATACCAATACCAGTTTACTATCACAATACTTGATACCATCACAATACCAAGGGAAAAAAGAAGGCATATTAGCCAAAGTCACAGAATGGCAGCTGATGTCATTACATTTTTGAATGTATGCATTAATGAGTCAGTCATACAATCAGTTTGGCTTTGGTAAAACAAATAACTAACTACATGACAACATAATGGTAATAATTTATTTGAATGGAAAATCTCTAGTCTATTGATAAACTGGGTCATCAAGATTTAGACTAGGCCTATTCACAATACAGATGAAATCATATTCAGTAGGATGTGTGCATGCTTTTTAGTTATTGAGCTTGTTTTCACTGATTTCATGGGACTGCAGATATCAAAACAATCTGTTTCCCTTCCATTTGGGACTTATTATATTGTACTGATCAACTAAATGTGCATAAAATAAGTAATCTCTTCTTTGATCAAAGTCTGTGCTGTCTCTTTAAGACCCATGAAGTCATTCTCTCTCTCTCTCTCTCTCTCACACACACACACACACACACACACACACACACACACACACACACACTTTCTGCATTGTAAAGTGTTGTATTATGTAGCTCTTGGACATTGTTTAGCCAACAGTAATCAACAGTAATCAACAGTTTTCAACATTTCTACATGACGTTTAAGCGTGTTAACTTCTGTGCAGCGCAAGTGGTGATGCAGCCCAGACTCCCAGAGTTCCTCAGGACAGGCTTGTCTAGAGCTAGTCTAGTGCTAGTCTAGTGCTAGTCTAGAGATAGTCTAGTGGCAGCGTACTCTTGCGCTATAAGGGGACTGCAATGATAGACTTGATCCTCTCTCAATCAGTAGACGCCGTGAGAAACATTTGACAGAAGTACCAAAAGTAATACTAATTCTAGTACCGAATAGTTTTTCAGCTTCTAGAATCGGAAAAGTACAAGCGTTTCAGTATACCGTGCCACACTACTTTTTAATGATTTATTTTTTTAAACTTGACTAGAAAGTAGCAGAACAACACAAAGTAAATGTGTGTGTTTTTCCAGATGCTATGGAAAGATAGGCCTACAGTGTATGACTATCCAGCCCGATAGCAGTGCTTTAGTTAGTGTATCCTTCCACATACTGTACGCCATGCCTTTGTTAGTGTGTTGTCTTGTCCTTCCTCTGAGGGCTCGGGGGGGCGGGTCGAGGCAGCACAGTGCAGCAGGCTGTTGACCCGCTCTGTTGTCCTCCTCCATACACACACCATACATTCTATCTATTCCTCCGTCAGTCAGATGCTGTCTTCCTCTGTCGTCACAGGATACAGCAGTCTTGTGACACTGACAGGCAGGCAGGGCCACTGTGGAGCAGCTATGAATAGACTGCTGCAAGTGAGAGAGGGAGAATTGAGTAGGCTGCTCCTCTTTTAAAATGTTCCCTTTTTACACTCTGATTCTGATATTTCCACTTATCTTTAGCTTTAGAAGACTGTGCTTTCCTAAATGTGTTGATGCACAGGATTTGTTTCTCTTCTTATGATCCTTTCAAAGTGTTTTTTTCCCGAAGAACCAGCTTTTTTGCAGAAACTGTTTTGAAATCGAACTGCAATTTCACAACCCCCATTGCATATGACTTGAACTGGGTGTGTAAATATCATGATTATGTGCACCTTTGGTTAGGTTATTTGTACTTTACAGGAGAGCACAGCACAACGATGTTAAGTGATTTACACTACTGTTGCAACAGTAGTTCAAAGTGAACTGTATTTTCACAAAGTTACATAGGTTCAATATTGCAAATTCTCTTCATCTTTTATAAGTCCTAAGATAGAACAGAACTATGGAATAGAACGTGACATGGTGTATTTCTCGTGATGAGTCCAGGGGCGTGTAGTGACGCTGTCCTGTGTTCGTGTCCCAGTTAGGTCCAGCCAGTTTATCAATAACTACAAATAGAGTGGTGTTGGTGGACAATAGGTTATTGTCTGTGAGCCACCTATCCTTTGTGTGTGTGCGTGCGTGCTTGTCTTTGTGCCTGTGTGTGTGTGCCTGTGTGTGGCCAGACCATCACTGAGGCAGGGCTGATGTGTATTATTAGAGTGCTGGTGCTGCCATGATGACAGGAGAGAGCATGCACCGTTGTGTGAATTTGTTTCCTGAGGAGCGATGCTCATCGGTTATCCCTCTTGGAACCATGCCCGTTTTCTTTCTGCCCGTCTAAACACGTGCACACACACACACACACACACACACACACACACACACACACACACACACACACCTCTCTCGTCCCCCGCCCCTCTGGAATGTAGGACTATGTCTGGAATGGAGGTAGCCTATCAGTAGACCATAATGTACCTACTGTTGTAGATGAGGACTATCCTTGTTTGTAGTGAAGCAAAGTAACTCCTCCTGTGTGTGTATGTGTGTGTCAAGTCAACTCCTGTTCAAGACTAGCAGAATGAAAACCACAGCAATAAAGCACCAATAAAGGTGTTTGTCAGGGAGATAGTGGCGCTGTTTGCCTGGGTCTATCCTTATCACTCCCCTGGCGGTGCAGTGGCTCTTAGATCTCACAGGAATAGGGGTAAAAGTAATGTTCTGTTGAAATAAATTCAGTTCAAAGGCATTGCCAGATCACAAGTTTAGCATCCTCCTCATATAATACAAATAGGTATTGTATGGCCCATAGAGCGGTTATTGTGATGGTGACTTATGGTCCTTTTTCTCTCCATCATTCCTCTTCAGATCTGGAGCCTGACGACAATACGTCGTTCTACATCCTCAATGTGGGCCAGCAGTCCGTGGTCAACAACCAGTCTATGGGTCAGTCATGCAATGGCAGCATGCAGCCTCACTCCCACTCCCAAGTCATCAGCTCCTCCCCCCATCAGCGCCTGCAGTCCCACAAGGTGTACGACCCCATTTATGAGGTCCAGGACAATGTCAACAAAAACAAATCCAGTCCTGCAGGTGGGGGTGGGGGGCCTCCCAAAACCTTTGAGTGTCCTAGCATCCAGATCACCTCTATCTCCCCCAGCTGTCAGCAGGAGATGGACGCTAACGAGGACAATCTTAGAGGTAATGATGGGGACTACCACCATGGGGACCGGCCCCTGTCCAGGGACCACCTGTACCTGCCCTTAGACCACTCATACCGGGACTCAACTCTCAGCCCGTCCCCCTGCAGCTCCCTGTCCTCCAGGAGCTGGTTCTCAGACGCCTCGTCCTGCGAGTCCTTCTCCCACGTGTACGATGACGTGGACTCTGAGCTGAACGAAGCGGCCGCAAGGTTTACCCTGGGGTCTCCCCGCACCTCCCCTGGCTGCTCCCCTCACCCTGGGGTCCTGGAGGAGGGTCTGTGGGCTGGGCATCAGCACCACCACCCTGCCTTTCACCACTCCCACTCCCTGTCCCCACGAGGCTCCCCGTGCCACTCCCCACGCACCTCCGTCACCGACGAGAACTGGCTGAGCCCCCGGCCGCCGTCCCGCCCCTCCTCACGCCCCACCTCACCCTGCGGGAAGAGACGCCACTCCAGCGCAGACATCTGCTACCCAATGGGCTCCGTGTCCCCACACCACTCCCCGATCCCCACCCCCGAGCCGTCCCCAAGGGGCAGCGTGACAGAGGACACCTGGATAGGAAGCCCCTCCATGGGCATGTTCCAGTGCTGCCCTTCCGAGGCAGACATCCCCTCCAAGACTAGGAAGACGTCCCAGGACCGGACATGCTCCATGGGGGGGAAGGGGGACCTGGGCCTGGACGACTCTGGGAACGGGTCCCCCCTCATGGACTCTCCCTCGGAAGACACCTTGCACTCCCTGAAAAAGGACGGGCCAGGGGAACAGTTTCTCTCAGTGCCCTCACATTTCACATGGAACAAACCCAAACCAGGACACACACCCATCTTCAGGTATGTCACTTCCTGTACCTGTCCTCTCAATCACAGATAGAGTTGGAAATAAGTGTTGGTTGGAGGATTCCCAGAATCAGGAGGGAATAAGCAGGGAGGGAATCCTCCAACCAGGATATCTGAATAACCAAGGAAGATATTTTGCAACACTAATCACAAGTCATCTTTAGCTTTAGTCAGCATTTAGAATGAATACACACTCATCAGAGTCATTAGTATTACTAGGTCAAGGTAGAGTACATGAAAGGTACAGATAGGAACCTTTATGGGACCTTTATAGGATTAGTGATAAAGAACAAAATGTTCAGTAGCCTGTTTGATCCCGATAAGAGCATTAAGACACTGTTCATACTAGTATTTTATGATGGAAGTGGTTATGCAATGGTTATGCAAAGACTTGGACAGTTGGGCAAGCATTCCTCAAATTTGAGCTTGCAGTCGGAAATCCAGAGCTCCAGAGTCACAATTATGTAGCCTAATTGAATTGGAACAGGGGAACTACACTGCACTTAGTCTGCACCTATCAGAGGTGCACTAGTATAATATTCTGTAGGTTGCACCGGTATAACTGTTTGTAGGTTTGACTAAAATGCTCTCAAATTGTAGGTTCTGGGAAAGTCACTTCTTTAGACCCACATGGGCTGAAACATTTAATGAGCCACAGAGACATGATGGTGCTGTCTGAAGTAGCACAACAGTGTAACATAAGGTTATTGGTGCCTGGGGGAAGCACATGCGCACGTCTCTCTCACACTCACTCACTCACACACACACACACACACACACACACACATACTTTTTATCTGGTAATCGGCGTAACCAGAAGCTCTTGATCGTCGTGACGCACTGACTTCTATCAGAAAGAGCGGGTTAAAGTTTCCCTTCTCTGCTCTCCCAATGTGTGCAGCAGATGAAGTCTCAGCCTTGTTTGTGTGCTCTGGCCTCTAGCGCTATAAATCAGCACAGGTCACATATGGCTGAGGGGCCACACCACCACCATCTAACCCAGCCTTTCTGAAACACCACAGTCTGGCTGCCAATTCACAGACACCTTCCAGAAAGGGGTCAACACTGTACCTTGTTATAGTGGTCTAATGCCCTGCTACAAGAGTATATTCATATCTAGGATAAACCACTATTTACAAAATGATTAGGTCTTTAGGACTAGAGTAGGCTTCCACTGTTGGATGTAGTGAGTGCTGTGACTGTGGGGGGGGGGGATCTCTCTTGTCTGCTGTAGAAGGTTCTGGAAGTGTCTCCACTAGGGTTGTCACCATGATACCAGTATTGCGATACTCAGAAGTATCGTGGCAAGGAAACAAAAAATAAAGCAGACATAATTTCTTATGACATAACAGTCCTATAGTTGAAAATAAACCATAGAGTTTTTGAAAACAACCATAGAGTTTAGTCTGCTTCCTGTTTTTTTTTTTTTTTACCAAGGAAAATGTGGTATGGTAATTTCGCCACACTGGTATCGTGACAACCCTAGTCTCCAGTCAGAGAAGCTGTGTCTGGGAGGTGTTCTGCTGAACAGATGGTCCTGGCGTCTGTCTGCTGGGTGGCTGTCAGTGTTCAGAGGCATGGGGCGGGGGGCTCCGAGTCTGAGCCTCAGACAGACCGGTGGTGGAGGAAACAGAGGCATGGGGCGGGGGGCTCCGAGTCTGAGCCTCAGACAGACCGGTGGTGGAGGAAACAGAGGCATAGGGCGGGGGGCTCCGAGTCTGAGCCTCAGACAGACCGGGGGTGGATTCAGGGAGCCCTCCTTCCCAATCCCTCCCAGTCCCTCCCTATATCTTGATCCCAGATTTGTTTGCTGTATAGACAATGGGCATGAAAATGACCATTGTAGTTGGCTATACTGCACAAAAAGATCTGTAACCAGGCTAGTCCATCCCACCTCAGGGCTAACCATAGACATACATATTCACATACCGGTATTCAGGTTGATATGACATTTAGTGGGGCTAAGAACGGCTCTATGGCTCAGCACACGCATACTCAGGCTGACTGGATCTCGTTCAGGCAAATTAGAAATAAGTGCACTCAGACTATCCGGAAGGCCAATGTTAGTTACTTTTTAAAGAGCAGTTCTCTCGGTTAAAGACTTGGAGAATAAACCCTCCTCACAGCTGCCCATGTCCCTTAATGTTGATGATGTGGTTGTTACTGACAAGGCGCACATGGCTGAGCTCTTTAATCACCACTTAAGTCATGATTCCTATTTTGACTCAGTCATGCCTCCTTGCTTGTCCAACATTTCCTCATCTCCCACCCCTTCTAATGCGACTAGCCCCGATGCTCCTCCCTCTTTCCCCTGCCCCGCTACAAAGTTTCTCCCTGCAGGCGGACACGGAGTCTGAAGTGCAATAGTAGCTCCTTAAACTTGACCCCAAAAAAACATCTGGGTGAGATGGTTTAGACCCTTTCTTCTTTAAGGTTGCTGCCCCTATCATCACCAAGCCTATCTCCGACCTTTTTAACATGTCTCTCCTTTCTGGGGAGGTTCCCATTGCTTGGAAGGCAGCCATGGCTCGTCCTTTATTTAAAGGGGAGATCAAGCTGATCCAAACTGTTATAGGCCTATTTCTATTTTGCCCTGTTTATCAAAAGTGTTGGAAAAACCTATCAATAATCAACTGACTGGCTTTCTTGATGTCTATAGTAGTCTCTCAGGTATGCAATCTGGTTTCCGCTCAGGTTATGGATGTGTCACTGCAACCTTAAAGGTCCTCAATGATGTCACCATTGCCTTTGATTCTAAGCAATGCTGTGCTGATATTTTTATTGACTTGGCCAAAGCTTTTGATACGGTAGACCATTCCATTCTTGTGGGCCGGATAAGTGTCCCTGAGGGGTTTTTGGCCTGGTTTGCTAACTAGCGCTCTCTTAAAGAGTGCATTTTATAAAGTCAGAAAATCTACTGTCTCAGCCACTGTCTGTCACTAAGAGAGTACCCCAAGGCTCGATCCTAGGCTCCACACTCTTCTCAATTTACATCAACAACATAGCTCAGGCAGTAGGAGGCTCTCTCATCTATTTATATGCCTGTCTTATACTCAGCTGGCCCCTCCTTGGAAATTGTGTTAAACTTTACTACAACAAAGCTTTCTTAGTGTCCATCAAACTTTCTTTGCCCTTAACCTTGTTCTGAATGTCTCCAAAACAAAGGTAATGTGGTTTGGTAAGAAGAATGCCTCTCTCCCCACCGGTGTGATTACTACCTCTGAGGGTTTAGTGCTTTAGGTAGTCACCTCATACAAGTACTTGGGAGTATGACTAGACGGTACACTGTCCTTCTCAAAGCACATATCAAAGCTGCAGGTTAAGGTTAAATCTAGACTTGGTTTCCTCTATCGTAATCGCTCCTCTATCGTAATCGCTCCTCTTTCTCCCCAGCAGCCAAACTAACCCTGATTCAGATGACCATCCTACCCATGCTAGATTACAGAGATGCATTTTATAGATAGGCGGGTAAGGGTGCTCTCGAGCCAGCTAGATGTTCTTTACTATTCGGCCATCTAATTTGCCACCAATGCTCCTTATAGGACACATCACTGCACTCTATACATCTGTAAACTGTTCATCTCTGTATACCCGTCGCAAGACCCACTGGTTGATGCTTATTTATAAAACCCTCTTTGGTCTCACTACCCCCTATCTGAGAGATCTACTGCAGCTCTCATCCTCCACAAAAAACACCCGTTCTGCCAGTCACATTCTGTTAAAGGTCCCCAAAGCACACACATCCCTGGGTCGCTCCCCTTTTCAGTTCGCTGCAGCTAGCGACTGGAACGATCTGCAAAAAACACTCAAACTGGACAGTTTTATCTCCATCTCTTACTGACAGTTGTGGCTGCTCCGCGTGATGCATTGTTGTTTCTACCTTCTTGCCCTTAGTGCTGTTGTCTGTGCCCAATAATGTTTTGTGCTGCTGCCATGTTGTGTTGCTACCATGTTGTTGTCATGTTGTGTTGCAACCATGCTATGTTGTTGTCTTAGGTCTCTCTTTATGTAGTGTTGTCTCTTGTCGTGATGTGTGTATTGTTGTTTCTTTTTTTGTTATTTCTTTTTTATCTTTTTATCTTTTTATCTTGCCTTTTGGTAGGCCGTCATTGTAAATAAGAGTTTGTTCTTAACTGACTTTCCTAGTTAAATAAAAGTTAAATAAAGAATGAGAGATGTACAGGGGAGCGGCTGTAGGCCGCAGGTGGTGACTGGTAGCACCAGACTGGGAGCCCCAGAGCCCCGCGGTACCGAGCAGCATACCCTAGAAAGGTTACGCTAATCCAGGCTAATCCAGGCTCCGACCTCTGCTCCAACCCGCTCCCTCCGCTTGCCAAACGCTGTCACGTTTCTTCAAAATCAAACCCAGAAGCAGACCAGGACAAGGAGAGTAAGAAGAAGGTGAGTATTTATTTACAAGTGAATGTGAATGGGTAGATATATCCAGGTGGCGTAGCGGGTAGCGGTGTTGAGTTGATGGGAGTAAATAGGTGGATCCAATGGGGAAGCGGAATCCTCGGACGACCAGGCGGGAATGGGGTTAAATGATCCGGGTGAGTAACTGAAGACAGAACAAACAGAGGTAAGTTCAAGGCAAGCAATACGTAACAACCAACAAAACAAATTCTATCCAACTTGAGGCTGATACTCTGGCACAACATACTGTTCATGGCTAACGATCCGGCAGGGAATGGATGTCAGGTCCGGGCTTATGAAGAGGAGAGATGATGATCAGGACCAGGTGTGCAGACAGCTGATGGAATACAGGTGCGGGTAATCAGAAACCCCAACTGGCTACATTGCCCGGCAACCAGACAGGGTGCGTTCCAGGACGCCGGAACAAACTCTCCAGGACAGAACATAGGCAAAAAACAGACTCAGGAAACGGGATTCGTGACAGTACCCCCCCTCCGACGAACGCCACCGGGCGGACTACCCGGAGCGCCAGGGTGGAGGCGGTAAAAGTCACGAAGCAGGTCATCGTCAAGGATCTGACGCCGAGGAATCCAACTCCTCTCCTCAGGACCATATCCTTCCCAATCCACTAAATACTGGAACCCTCGACCCCACCGTCTGGAGTCCATGATGCGGCGCACCGTGTAGACAGGACCACCTCCGATCATCCGAGGAGGAGGGGGTAACAGAGGACTGAGGTAGAAACCCTGATGGAGTCTGCAAAAGACCTGAGACTGGGACGGAGATTTGTCTACCAACAAGACAATGATCCAAAACATAAAGCAAAATCTACAATGGAATGGTTCAAAAATAAACATATCCAGGTGTTAGAATGGCCAAGTCAAAGTCCAGACCTGAATCCAATCGAGAATCTGTGGAAAGAACTGAAAACTGCTGTTCACAAATGCTCTCCATCCAACCTCACTGAACTTGAGCTGTTCTGCAAGGAGGAATGGGAAAAAATGTCAGTCTCTCGATGTGAAAAACTGATAGACATACCCCAAGCGACTTACAGCTGTAATCGCAGCAAAAGGTGGCGCTACAAAGTATTAACTTAAGGGGGCTGAATAATTTTGCACGCCCAATTTTTCAGTTTTTGATTTGTTAAAAAAGTTTGAAATATCCAATAAATGTCGTTCCACTTCATGATTGTGTCCCACTTGTTGTTGATTCTTCACAAAAAAATACAGTTTTATATCTTTATGTTTGAAGCCTGAAATGTGGCAAAAGGTCGCAAAGTTCAAGGGGGCTGAATACTTTCGCAAGGCACTGTACCTTACCCGTCACCCAATCAAACGAGGGATTGTGTTCCTTCAGCCAGGGGTAACCAAGATCCAAAGGAACATGGGGCGAGGACAGAATGAAGAAGGAGATAAACTCTGAATGATTCCCCGACAACAACATCTTAACCGGTTCAGTCCTCATAGTGATCCGTGCCAGACTACTGCCGTTCAGAGTGGTTGCTTCAATGGCTTCCGGCAATTGCTCCTTGGAAAGCCCCAGCTGTTCCACCAAGTCGGCATCAATAAAGCTGCCATCGGCACCTGAATCGATAAAAGCGTTCATCTCTAAGCTCTGATTCTTATTCATAAGGGTCGCAGGAAAACGGGGTCTGACAGGATTCTTGAGAGGTTGAATCTGGCTCGCTAAAATTCCTCCCAAAACTAGCGAGCCGGGCAGTTTAACGAGCGCTGTGGACAAGCGGAGATGTAATGTCCTGAGCTACCACAGTAGAGACAGCTGTTGGTCTCACGTCTACGTTGGCGCTCCTCCTTAGTTAGCCCGTGTCGCCCCACTTGCATTGGTTCAGGATCTGGTGGCAAGACCCCTCCACTAATCTCGTGTGGGGAATAACGATCAATACGTTCTGGTTCACTTCCTGAACCGAATGGTAACCGAGTTGCTGATTGATTGGATGGGCCCCACTGCTTCTCCCTCCTTCTCTCTCGGACTCTATTATCTACCCGAATAGATAAAGTGACCAAGCTGTCTAGGTCACTAGGCTCTGGATAGGATATCAGCTCTTCCTTGAGTTGCTCCGACAACCCCTGGTAAAAAGCCGCTTGTAGTGACTCCTCATTCCAACCACTCTCCACAGACAATGTCCTGAACTCGATCATAAAGTCTGCCACACTGCGAGCTCCTTGGCGAAGAGTGAACAAACGTTTAGCTGCGTCCTTACCTCGGACTGGATGGTCAAAAAGCCTTCTCATCTCTCCCGTGAATTGCTGGTATGAAGCCATGCAGGTCCCCTGTCGTTCCCAAACGGCTGAAGCCCATTCCAGAGCTCTTCCACGCAGCAGTTCAATAACAAAGGCTATCCTAGCCTTGTCAGTGGCGTAAGAATGGGGCTGCAGATCAAACACTAACCCACACTGCATAAGAAACGAACGGCATCTTCCCAAATCCCCTTCATATTTATCAGGCGTCGGTACCTTGGGTTCACGGAAGGAAACCGCATCAGACACGGCAGGTGAGATGGGTGAAACAGGTGGTGAATGAATCGCCAGCAAACTGAGCTGATCCTGGATTTGTGTCAAGCTAGCAGATAAGTTCTGGATTGCAACCGCTATCTCCTGTAGCGCCGTCTTGTGTTGTCCCAATGTCTTCCCCTGCTGGGTAATGGCATGGCAAACGGAATCCAGGTCCGCTGGGTTCATTCTTGGCCGGATCGTTCTGTCACGTTTCTTCAAAATCGAACCCAGAAGCAGACCAGGACAAGGAGAGTAAGAAGAAGGTGAGTATTTATTTACAAGTGAATGTGAATGGGTAGATATATCCAGGTGGCGTAGCGGGTAGCGGTGTTGAGTTGATGGGAGTAAATAGGTGGATCCAATGGGGAAGCGGAATCCTCCGACGACCAGGCGGGAATGGGGTAAATGATCCGGGTGAGTAACTGAAGACAGAACAAACGGAGGTAAGTTCAAGGCAAGCAATACGTAACAAACAACAAAACAAGTTCTATCCAACTTGAGGCTGATACTCTGGCACAACATACTGTTCATGGCTAACGATCCGGCAGGGAATGGATGTCAGGTCCGGGCTTATGAAGAGGAGAGATGATGATCAGGACCAGGTGTGCAGATAGCTGATGGAATACAGGTGCGGGTAATCAGAAACCCCAACTGGCTACATTGCCCGGCAACCAGACAGGGTGCGTTCCAGGACGCCGGAACAAACTCTCCAGGACAGAACATAGGCAAAAAACAGACTCAGGAAACGGGATTCGTGACAGGTTTCCTAGCTACCAACCCCCTCTTGTGTTACTGTGGCTGCTGGCCAGGGAAAACATACACTTCTGGTGTTATGTTGGTGGCATTGGAGGGTACGAGACAAGCCACTGTTACACCCACCTTTGTTTTGAGGCCTTAAACCTTTAGAGACGGTTTCCCAGACCTAGATTAAGATTACTTCTGGACTACAAAGCATGCTCATTGGAGAATTCTTATTCAAATGGCTTCGAAGTCCAGAAATAGACTTGATTTGGGTCTGAGAAGCCTACATTTTTATTTAGAATAGTTGTGACTCGTGCAGTACATCTTTATAGCATGCAATGTGATCATATTCATGGGGGCTTTCCTCTGCCATGTGCTGTGGGGGAATCTAGGCTACCAGGACAGGCTGTCCTATAGCCTACTTTGATTCAAAATCGCATGGGAACAGATGCCAGTGGTAGAATACCCCTCATTGACCACAATGTTAGAGACACGTGCTTCTATCTTTCTTCAAATGTCATTCTTTCCTCTGGACAACAGTTTATTCAGTGAACCGGCTACAAAGAAAGCCAGCCACCACATTTCTCCCGTTTAACCTGACTGATGGTGTTCAGAGTCAGCAAGCTGCCCAACTTCCGATAGAGCCATGGAGTATAGGGAAAAACTGACTGACTCATGTTTTGCTACTCTGTTGAGTTCTTTTTGAGTTCCCTGGCCTTTAGTAAGTTAACATTCATTTTATTTGGTGTCTGTGGTCTGCATGCTGAGTGGAGGGCATTTCTGTGTGGCATGTTTGTCTGACATAGCATGGCCTGTTGAAAGCACAACTTTAGTTTTGCCATGACCTGCCGGGGCACATAAAGAAACAATAGACCATGGTTAGTGACTTTCTTTGACTAGCGTCAAAGAAAGCTAGCCTTCGTGGTTAGGATAGTTACTGTAGAGAGAGGCATAATGTGGTGTAAATGTCTGCCTGTTAGGACAGCTTACAGTGGTGTGTATCATTCCTCTTACTCATAGACCATGGACGCACACACACCTACACACGTTTAATTTCTCCCCATTTGTACTGCAAAGTGCTGTGTTAGAGCAAATTGTGTTATCATGCTCAGTGTAGCCAAGTCCTTATAACTGGCTCAGTGTAGCCAAGTCCTTATAACTGGCTCAATGTAGCCAAGTCTTTATAACTGGCTCAGTGTAGCCAAGTCTTTATAACTGGCTCAATGTAGCCAAGTCTTTATAACTGGCTCAATGTAGCCAAGTCTTTATAACTGGCTCAGTGTAGCCAAGTCTTTATAACTGGCTCAATGTAGCCAAGTCTTTATAACTGGCTCAATGTAGCCAAGTCTTTATAACTGGCTCAATGTAGCCAAGTCTTTATAACTGGCTCAATGTAGCCAAGTCTTTATAACTGGCCCAATGTAGCCAAGTCTTTATAACTGGCTCAGTGTAGCCAAGTCTTTATAACTGACTCAATGTAGCCAAGTCCTTATAACTGACTCAATGTAGCCAAGTCCTTATAACTGGCTCAATGTAGCCAAGTCTTTATAACTGGCTCAATGTAGCCAAGTCCTTATTACTGGCTCAGTGTAGCCAAGTCCTTATAACTGGCTCAGTGTAGCCAAGTCTTCATAACTGGCTCAGTGTAGCCAAGTCTTTATAACTGGCTCAGTGTAGCCAAGTCTTTATAACCGGCTCAGTGTAGCCAAGTCCTTATAACTGGCTCAGTGTAGCCAAGTCTTTATAACTGGCTCAGTGTAGCCAAGTCCTTATAACTGGCTCAGTGTAGCCAAGTCCTTATAACTGGCTCAGTGTAGCCAAGTCCTTATAACTGGCTCAATGTAGCCAAGTCTTTATAACTGGCTCAGTGTAGCCAAGTCTTTATAACTGGCTCAGTGTAGCCAAGTCTTTATAACTGGCTCAATGTAGCCAAGTCTTTATAACTGGCTCAATGTAGCCAAGTCTTTATAACTGGCTCAATGTAGCCAAGTCTTTATAACTGGCTCAATGTAGCCAGGTCCTTATAACTGGCTCAGTGTAGCCAAGTCTTTATAACTGGCTCAAAGTTGCCAAGTCTTTATAACTGGCTCAGTGTAGCCAAGTCTTTATAACTGGCTCAATGTAGCCAGGTCCTTATAACTGGCTCAATGTAGCCAAGTCTTTATAACTGGCTCAGTGTAGCCAAGTCTTTATAACTGGCTCAGTGTAGCCAAGTCTTTATAACTGGCTCAATGTAGCCAAGTCTTTATAACTGGCTCAATGTAGCCAAGTCTTTATAACTGGCTCAATGTAGCCAAGTCTTTATAACTGGCTCAATGTAGCCAGGTCCTTATAACTGGCTCAGTGTAGCCAAGTCTTTATAACTGGCTCAAAGTTGCCAAGTCTTTATAACTGGCTCAATGTAGCCAAGTCTTTATAACTAGCTCAATGTAGCCAAGTCTTTATAACTGGCTCAATGTAGCCAAGTCTTTATAACTGGCTCAATGTAGCCAAGTCTTTATAACTGACTCAATGTAGCCAAGTCCTTATAACTGACTCAATGTAGCCAAGTCCTTATAACTGGCTCAATGTAGCCAAGTCTTTATAACTGGCTCAATGTAGCCAAGTCCTTATAACTGGCTCAGTGTAGCCAAGTCTTCATAACTGGCTCAGTGTAGCCAAGTCCTTATAACTGGCTCAGTGTAGCCAAGTCTTTATAACCGGCTCAGTGTAGCCAAGTCCTTATAACTGGCTCAGTGTAGCCAAGTCTTTATAACTGGCTCAGTGTAGCCAAGTCTTTATAACTGGCTCAGTGTAGCCAAGTCCTTATAACTGGCTCAGTGTAGCCAAGTCCTTATAACTGGCTCAGTGTTGCCAAGTCCTTATAACTCGCTCAATGTAGCCAAGTCTTTATAACTGGCTCAGTGTAGCCAAGTCTTTATAACTGGCTCAGTGTAGCCCAGTCTTTATAACTGGCTCAATGTAGCCAAGTCCTTATAACTGGCTCAATGTAGCCAAGTCTTTATTACTGGCTCAGTGTAGCCAAGTCTTTATAACTGACTCAGTGTAGCCAAGTCTTTATAACTGGCTCAGTCTTTTTTATGAAGATTCAGTGTGTAGGCTAGTAGATGATGAATTACTAACATCCTAAATAGTTTTGACAATAATTTACCTAAATAGGTTTTTAGAACATTATTTCTCTGTAGGTTCTAGATCAATAGAGCCATAGACCAGCCAAGCTACCCAGAGACCCACTGAGAGAGACAGTTTGTCTGTGTGGATGGGCACAGATGGAGTGTTTATTTTTGAGTGCAGCTGTTCAAATATGATTGTGCCCTACATAGATAAAACCATACAGAGGGGGAAAAAAACATCAGCCTGCAGCCTCTCCTGTGACAAATCCTCATCCATACTACAGTGCTGAACAACACAACCATACATCTATATACCGTTTATAGTGTAAAACCCCTTCATGATTCACTGCTAGTTACAGTCCCTGCATGACCTATTACAAGTGTGATTATTCCAGTATGGTTAGCCTAATGTTGGTGGTAATTCCTATGATTCACTGTCTGACTGATGGGGTTGAACACACAGCCTACAGCCCCATTTAGACACTGTACTCTGTGTGTCACTCAGACCTAGTCTAGGCCTAGTGTGATCCTCCACAATGTTTCCAGAGGTCATGATTCAGCACAACCTGTTGTGCTCTCACTTCTTTATATAACCATATATAATGTGTCATTGCATTGGTTCTTCTATGTACTTATTCTCTTTGATTAAGGGCAGTCAAACCTACTATTCCAAACCTATTCCAGTAGCATATTTATGTTAAAAGCACAACCTCTTTTCCCTGACCAAATACAGTTGCGATAGTTGAGTGGTTCTCTGTACTAAAATTGACTCATCTTACAAGTAAATGCTCTTAGTTCTCAGAGTAGGACATGTGGGTGTGCTGGCCTGGCAGTAGTTTGTAAACATAACTACTGTACTGTGCTGCCAAGGCAGGTTTGAATGAATCCAGCCGGCTTAACTAGCTCTAACCTGCCCCTGCTAGCTAATATGTTAGACCTAAATCTCTGATTATAGAGCCTTTTTGTTATCCATAGGATGATTATGTAGTCACAGCGGCTCACAGGTAATGTCTTCCCAAAAGACAAGAAATGCTAGGTGATATAGGCTATATCTATTTGTTATCCATAGATCACCTAGGTAATGCCTAGGTGATCTGTATCTTGTTGTTATCCAAACCATCAGTACCCTTATTGTCTATGTTTCGGTCTGTCCCCAGGACCTCTTCCCTACCCCCCCTGGACTGGCCCCTGCCCCACCTGTTTGGCCAGTACGAGCTGAAGGTTGAGGTGCACCCCAAGGCCCACCACCGAGCACACTACGAGACGGAGGGAAGCAGAGGGGCGATCAAAGCTGCATCAGGTGGTCATCCTGTTGTCAAGGTAAGACCATATAGCTTATTGTAGGCTGAAAGGCCCCTGGCATCAACATTGTTAAAGCGGGTGGACCTTCCTCACTAATTCACTGGCCTAGTACATAGTCAGTGAATAACCCATAGAAATCACAATAACCAAAACATTCAGTTATTACCAGCTGGTGTAACCAACCTTACCTAATAACTGGAAAAACACAGGACAAATGGCTCTTTAGGTCATAGTATACAGTAGGTCATGGCCATTTTGTTGTGCCCGTCTGTTAGCATGATGCCTGACTGCCCTGCAGTGTGTTACATAAGGTAAGCCTAGAGGCGAAAGAAACGCACACCTATTTAGGCGAGGTGCTGGCTAGTGGAGTAGAACACATGAAAAATGAAAGGAGAGCCGCACAGTCCAGGAGCTCAGATGCAATAATGTAATAACCTAATATCCAACGTTTAGACAGACAAGCTGTCTTCATCAGGGTATAATGACAAACACTGCGGAGTGACTAGTTTATATAGTGTCAAAGGACACACAGGTGTCTGTAATCATGGCTGGGTGTGGCCTGATATCATTGGTTAATTCTGATATATTAAAATAGCATACAAAAAACATAAATGGATAGCATACGATCATAGATGCAATTTGGCTACATAAGCTTACAAACATTTACAATGAACAGCAAAATCACAATAATCACAAGAATGGCTTCAGATCAAAGTCTACGTTGAGACCGAAGGGAGCAAGGGTCTTTAAATTAAAGATCCATGCAGCCTCTCATTTTAACAATAAATTGTCGAGGTCACCCCCTCTCCTAGGGAGGGTGACATTTTCGATGCCAATATAACGTAAGAACGAAATCGAGTGGTTTGTTTCCAAAAAGTGGGGCCGCAAGTGGGTAAGTCGAGTTTTTGCACTTAATCGTGCTACGATACTCCGAGATTCGTACTTTTAATTTGCGCTTTGTTTTACCCACATAATTTTAGGATACGCGATAACACTTTTGATTTCATAAGGTAAACCTTTCTGAATCTAACCTATACCACCAGGGAAACTATCACCTTAGTCATGTAACCATGATGTCAGTGTAGCAACCTGGACGCTGGAAGTAGAACTGAAGAAACTCTCTGATGTAAACTACAAGAGGCAGTGCAGCTCAGTTCAGTTCTGGAGGTGACCTGCATCTATACTGACAGTGACATTCTGGAAAAGGGCTCCCGAGTGGTGCAGTGGTCTAAGACACTGCATCTCAATGCAAGTACCTGGTTCGAATCCAGGCTGCATCACATACGGCCGTGATTGGGAGTCCCATAGGGCGGCGCACAATTGGCCCAGCGCTGCCTGGGTTTGGCTGGGGTAGGCCGTCATTGTACATCAGAATTTGTTCTTAACTGACTAGTTAAATAAAGGTTACATTTACCCCCCCCCAAAAAATCATTTTGATTGATATCATGCCTTGTAGAATCAAGACTGTCACAACATGCAGTACCTCAACTGTCAATTTATACAGCCGTGCTAGTGAATTAAAGTATTATGTGTAAGTATTACCAAACAATAACCGCCCCACCCCTCACTCTGTACAGGTAGAAAGGGTGAGCTGCTGCAGCAGGCACGCCAAGCAGGGCAGGGTACATCATCGCAGTCACCGTACCCGAAGCCCAATTAGTTTGTCTGTCATGTGATACCCCAGAGACTGCGGCAGAGTGAGCCTCAGCCTTACTACTGTACCAGACCTGGGTTCAAATAGTATTTGAAATATTTCTGTTACTTAACTTGTGCTTGATTGAGCTTGACTAGAGCAGTGAATCCAATAATAATATATGCTATTTAGCAGACGGTTTTATCCAAAGTGACTTAGTCATGCATGCATACATGGTCCCGTGATTTGAACCCACTACCCTGACATTACAAGTGCCATGCTCTACCAACTGAGCTACAAAGGACAAGTTCCAAACCCTGTCCAACTACAACTCCACTCCAGGCAGACTGAAGAAAAGGCTCCCAAGTATTTTGAAGGTTTTGAATACTATTTGATCTGAGGTCTGTTACAGTACCTTTGTAACGCCACATTCCTGACCCAGGGCTCCCGTTCTGTTATCCAGCTGACAACCAGAGCAGAGCCAGGCAGCGGGTGAATATTTTATGCTCAGGGGACAGGGATCCTTTGTGTGGTGACTGAAGCGGGGCGGACGGCATCATGGGCCATGACCAGGGGTGTGTAACCCAACAATGCCCCGGCTTGGACTGTGTGTTTGCATAACCCAACAATAACCCTGTTTATAAGAGCCAGGAGGTGGCTTGTCTTTCCAGTCCACTCCCTCAGGATCATCTTTTAGTTGGGGTTTTAATGGAACTATACACTGATACCCACAACAACCCCAATGTAATACTCTTCTAATTGAAGTGACCTTTAAGAATGTGGACCAGAAGAAGACCATAGTTTGGTGTCCAGAACCACTAATTTCTTTCATTTTTCACTGGGGTTGTCATCATTGGTTATTTTGATGCAAATGTTGTTGACCATTTGTTCCATACAGCATAGTTTCTTAAAAACTATGCCAACTCTCATCTCAGGGCGAGTTATACAGACTGGGTCCTGTTCCTCCATCAGTCAGAGCTAATGCTGAACCATTTCAACTGCAACCTCTCATTCTACCCCACCATGTGTGACGATGCATAATTTAGCTATCAGAATGTTGAACCCGTACGAGCATTGGCTGTTTGCCCTCATTCCTAGTCCAGAAGGGAGCTATTTGGCTATAAGATTATTAAATTCCTTTTTTTTGTAGTGTTGTACTGCTCCTCGCTTTGTCTGTCTGTGTGTGTGTGTGTGTGTGTGTGTGTGTGTGTGTGTGTGTGTGTGTGTGTGTGTGTGTGTGTGTGTGTGTGTGTGTGTGTGTGTGTGTGTGTGTGTGTGTGTGTGTGTGTGTGTGTGTGTGTGTGTGTGTGTGTGTTTGTTTGTTTGTTTGTTATGGGTCACCAGACCAGTGTAATACTAGGAACATGTGATGATGGATGATATAATCTCTGGTCAGGCAGGTCTAATGGTGTTGTCTTTGTTTACTAAACAGAACTTCCTCATTGTTTCTCTGTTTCCCCCTTTAACACTGTGGGACCAAGAGGCTGTCTTGTCATATTTGTTTTCATTACAACCTAAACACCTGCCTTACTGATTGATAAAGCCCAAGACACAATGTGATGCTAGAGTATTTACAAAAAGTCTCAGGTAAGAAGTGCTGATCTTGGACCAGGTCCCCACTGGTCCAGAAAATCATCCTGAATTCTTCATGTAAAAGACCAAACTGATCCTAGTCATACTCTGAGTGAATATGCAGTAGCCCTGGTGAATAAGGGTCAGTCACTAGGCTAACAACAGACTGACTAACAGGTGTAGGTCTGTAACTAAGCCTATAGTCCCTAGCCGTAGGAGGACATTGGTCCCTCAGTGTCTCCAGTGTGTCACTGCATCCTTCTGCTCTGATGGCACCAGTCTTCCTGTGGGGTCCACTGACTCAGGTGTTGGGACTCGTGATGTCATCAACTGACGCCATGACTGCCATCTGGCCGTGGTGTGGGCAGCTTCCTTTTGTGACTGTTATGTTTATTGTCTATATCAAGACACACACACACACATTATCTCACACGTACACACACACATACCCCCCAGATCAAGGAACTGCTATGTCAACAGAAAAACAAGAGCATGCCACTGTGAAGGGGTCCATGGTAGAGCCCTGCACAGGCAGGAAAATGAAGCCCGAGCCCTACCCATGCCCACGATGTTCAGGCTCTACCCTACCCATGCCCACGACATTCAGGCTCTACCCTATCCATGCCCACGACGTTCAGGCTCAACCCTACCCATGCCCACGACATTCAGGCTCTACCCTACCCATGCCCACGACATTCAGGCTCTACCCTACCCATGCCCACGACATCCAGGCTCGACCCTACCCATGCCCACGACATTCATGCTCTACCCTACCCATGCCCACGATGCTCATGCTCTACCCTACCCATGTCCACAACGTTCAGGCCCTACCCTACCCATGCCCACGACATTCAGGCTCTACCCAACCCATGCCCACGACATTCAGGCTCTACCCTACCCATGCCCATGATATTCAGGCTCTACCCTACCCATGCCCATGATATTCAGGCTCTACCCTACCCATGTCCACGACGTTCAGGTCCAGCTTGGGCTGCTCATGAGACGTGGTAGAGCTGTTAGCTAGCAACTTTTGGTCACTCTAAACTCCTACCAAAACCTACAGAATATTATTATTTTCAGTGAAATAATCTATCCTGTTGACTTGGACAATGTTCTGGTTTTATATTTTATAAGACGTTCTGACACCATGTTATGATGGTAAGATATGACTGTACAGAGACACTGCACAGCAGAGCAGGAGGGAGCCCGTCCCGTACCCTGGTTGATGAAAAAGCAGGCCTTAACCTGAAGTATAATGTTGGGGCCCTTCAGACTCGGGTCGGGTATCAGAGCTACTGTAAGTAGAAGTAGCGCAGGGGAGGGGCAGTGGTGTAGTGGACGGTAAAAACAGTTTTACTCACCTTTTGTGGAAAAATGCATTGAAAGTACAGGAAGCGTGACTTTTCTCACTGCGACCGGTGATCAGAGTTAACCCAACCAATTTTTTTTTACCACTACAGGAGCAGGACAGACGGTGGGCGTGCAGACATGGGCATGTAGGTGTGTGCCCCCTCAGCCAATCAGCCTACATTATTCATGCTACAGTATCTGCTTTATGCTAATTGTACCGGTCCTGTTCCTGAAGCACTTCCTGGCTTGTCTCCCTATCATCTATCTATTTGTCTAGACTCTCTGTGACCGAGCCCTGTTTATATGTCAGAAGTCAGCCAGTCATTGTCTGTTGTTTTCTCTTATCACAGTGGGCCACAGATGCAGTTATAATGGTAGAGGTTGTGTGCCTGAGGCAGGAAGCTGTTAAAATATCCTGGTCCTCCCACCACCTGAAAGGGAAGGGTGGACTTGTCTCTGTTTTCTGCTACTGTTAAGATTCATGCTTTTACTGCTGTATGTTGACTTGTTGCAAACCAAAGGAAAAGAAAGGATGCTTTAAAGCATGCCTCTCTATAGGACGTGTACTTCAATGATAATGCTGCTCACCTAGTTTGAGCAACAGGCATTTGTTTGCTTGGGGGGCCTCATCTTAAATTAGTGGTTTTTATTCCATCCCCCGTATTGTTTAGTAGATTTGAAAGGTCGCTAGCTACAGGGTCTCCTTCCCATAACCCCAAGGGTCACCAGGTTATCAGGCAGGGCAGCGTCATTTACATGAGAGGAACATGCAAGACTAACTGATCTTATCCACACTGTGATCAAACGGCCACCGAACTGTTCCCTTGGGCGTACATGCACATACATATCCTACTATAGGTTAACGAGTAGTATAAGGGAAAGTCATAAATGTAGTCTCCTCAGTCTGTGTCTCCCCCCCAAAATAAACCATAGAGTGCAACAGAAAGAAAGCCACAGGTCTGCATGTCATAACAGTCATCTTCTAACTAAAACCTACAGTAGCCAGACAAACAAAAGCAAAACAATGTGACACTGTTTACATGGCACTGTTTGGACAGAGGTGATTCATACCACTGTGTTCTGTGTGGAATGCTGCTTATTCCAGTGGATACCGCGCTAGGCTATGCTACGCTAAGCTGTTCTAATGTAAACATAGCCTGGGTTACGCTAGGCTAAGCTAGGGCTTCTTCTCCGAGGCTAGCCAAACTGCTGGGCAGGCAGACCATAATTGTCAGGCACACCTGTTGCTAGGGGATGGGTAAGTCCAAAGCCTCTGGCTTAGCAATCCATGTGCGTATTTAACCAGCCTAATTGTGCGCTTGCTGCTTCGACACAAAGAAAAGGAGATCCACAGTGTTACCCAGTTGGGCCATGGATACAGACACACACACACACACACAGGTGTAGAACTGAGCGTGAAATGCTTAGTTACAAGCCCTTAACTAACAATGCAGTTCATGAAGAATTAAGAAAATATTTACCAAATACACTAAAGTAAAAAATATGAAGTAACTCAATCAAATAACAATTACAAGGCTATATACAGGGAGTACTGGTACTGAGTCAGTGTGCGGGGGTACAGGTTAGAGGTAACTTGTACATGTAGGTAGGGGTAAAGTGATAAACAGCAAATAGCAGCAGTGTAAAATCAATGGGGGGAGTCAATGCAAATAATCTGGGTGGCCAGGCCACTTGATTAATTGTTCAGCAGTCTTGGCTTGGGGGTAGAAGCTGTTACGGAGCCTTTTGGTCCGAGACTTGGTGCTCCGGTACTGCTTGCCGTGCGGTAGCAGAGAGAACGGTCTATAACTTGTGTGACTGGTGTCTTTGACCATTTTTTGGGTCTTCCTCTAACACGCCTAGTATATAGGTCCTGGATGGCAGGAATGCTTCCCCCCTGTGATGTACTGGACCATACGCACTACCCTCTGTAACGCCTTATGGTCGGATGCCGAGCAGTTGCCATGCCGTGCGGTGAGGTCAGGATGCTCTCGATGGTGCAGCTGTAGAACTTTTTGAGGATCTAGGGACCCATGCCAATTTTTTTCAGTCTCCTGAGGGGCAAAAGGTGTTGTCGTGCCCTCTGCGACTGTCTTGCTGTGTTTGGACCATGATAGTTAGTTGGTGATGTGGACACCAAGGAACTTGAAACTCTCGACCCGCTCCACTACAGTTTACACTTACAGTATTGTTTATTATGTAAAAGGCTTCTGTAAACAAAAAGACTAAATATACAAAAATATATATTGCAGCCCTTGCATTTAGTCTTTAATGTTCAGTCTTTTTAATAACTCTAAATCTGTGGTGTCTGAAAATGGGATTTGAAAGACAAGATGGGCTGAGGCTGTCCAAGAGCGCATTACGTTTCCCTCTCTGGCCACACAGAATGATTTTGATATATCACCAATCCCCTCTCTGACTACCGGCGACTGTGGTTCTATTTCTATACAGCATAACCAGCAGCTTTTGTCACATATAAAGCATGTGGCTTGTTGCGTTGTCACTTTTCTACACCAGTCCCCCTCTGCTCCACTGTGTGTAGTCTCTATTCCTCTGTGTTGTCACTTTTCTACACCAGTCCCCCTCTGCTCCACTGTGTGTAGTCTCTATTCCTCTGTGTTGTCACTTTTCTACACCAGTCCTCCTCTGCTCCACTGTGTGTAATCTCTATTCCTCTGTGTTGTCACTTTTCTACACCAGTCCCCCTCTGCTCCACTGTGTGTAGTCTCTATTCCTCTGTGTTGTCACTTTTCTACACCAGTCCCCCTCTGCTCCACTGTGTGTAATCTCTATTCCTCTGTGTTGTCACTTTTCTACACCAGTCCTCCTCTGCTCCACTGTGTGTAATCTCTATTCCTCTGTGTTGTCACTTTTCTACACCAGTCCTCCTCTGCTCCACTGTGTGTAGTCTCTATTCCTCTGTGTTGTCACTTTTCTACACCAGTCCTCCTCTGCTCCACTGTGTGTAATCTCTATTCCTCTGTGTTGTCACTTTTCTACACCAGTCCCCCTCTGCTCCACTGTGTGTAATCTCTATTCCTCTGTGTTGTCACTTTTCTACACCAGTCCCCCTCTGCTCCACTGTGTGTAGTCTCTATTCCTCTGTGTTGTCACTTTTCTACACCAGTCCCCCTCTGCTCCACTGTGTGTAGTCTCTATTCCTCTGTGTTGTCACTTTTCTACACCAGTCCTCCTCTGCTCCACTGTGTGTAATCTCTATTCCTCTGTGTTGTCACTTTTCTACACCAGTCCCCCTCTGCTCCACTGTGTGTAGTCTCTATTCCTCTGTGTTGTCACTTTTCTACACCAGTCCTCCTCTGCTCCACTGTGTGTAATCTCTATTCCTCTGTGTTGTCACTTTTCTACACCAGTCCCCCTCTGCTCCACTGTGTGTAGTCTCTATTCCTCTGTGTTGTCACTTTTCTACACCAGTCCTCCTCTGCTCCACTGTGTGTAATCTCTATTCCTCTGTGTTGTCACTTTTCCACACCAGTCCCCCTCTGCTCCACTGTGTGTAGTCTCTATTCCTCTGTGTTGTCACTTTTCTACACCAGTCCCCCTCTGCTCCACTGTGTGTAGTCTCTATTCCTCTGTGTTGTCACTTTTCTACACCAGTCCCCCTCTGCTCCACTGTGTGTAGTCTTTATTCCTCTGTGTTGTCACTTTTCTACACCAGTCCTCCTCTGCTCCACTGTGTGTAGTCTTTATTCCTCTGTGTTGTCACTTTTCTACACCAGTCCCCCTCTGCTCCACTGTGTGTAATCTTTATTCCTCTGTGTTGTCACTTTTCTACACCAGTCCTCCTCTGCTCTGCTGTGTGTAATCTTTATTCCTCTGTGTTGTCACTTTTCTACACCAGTCCTCCTCTGCTCCACTGTGTGTAGTCTTTATTCCTCTGTGTTGTCACTTTTCTACACCAGTCCTCCTCTGCTCTGCTGTGTGTAGTCTTTATTCCTCTGTGTTGTCACTTTTCTACACCAGTCCCCCTCTGCTCCACTGTGTGTAATCTTTATTCCTCTGTGTTGTCACTTTTCTACACCAGTCCCCCTCTGCTCCACTGTGTGTAATCTTTATTCCTCTGTGTTGTCACTTTTCTACACCAGTCCTCCTCTGCTCCACTGTGTGTAGTCTTTATTCCTCTGTGTTGTCACTTTTCTACACCAGTCCCCCTCTGCTCCACTGTGTGTAGTCTTTATTCCTCTGTGTTGTCACTTTTCTACACCAGTCCCCCTCTGCTCCACTGTGTGTAGTCTTTATTCCTCTGTGTTGTCACTTTTCTACACCAGTCCCCCTCTGCTCCACTGTGTGTAATCTTTATTCCTCTGTGTTGTCACTTTTCTACACCAGTCCTCCTCTGCTCTGCTGTGTGTAATCTTCATTCCTCTGTGTTGTCACTTTTCCACACCAGTCCCCCTCTGCTCCACTGTGTGTAATCTTTATTCCTCTGTGTTGTCACTTTTCTACACCAGTCCTCCTCTGCTCCGCTGTGTGTAGGCTCTATTCCTCTGTGTTGTCACTTTTCTACACCAGTCCTCCTCTGCTCTGCTGTGTGTAATCTTTATTCCTCTGTGTTGTCACTTTTCTACACCAGTCCCCCTCTGCTCCACTGTGTGTAGGCTCTATTCCTCTGTGTTGTCACTTTTCTACACCAGTCCCCCTCTGCTCCACTGTGTGTAATCTTTATTCCTCTGTGTTGTCACTTTTCTACACCAGTCCTCCTCTGCTCTGCTGTGTGTAATCTTTATTCCTCTGTGTTGTCACTTTTCCACACCAGTCCCCCTCTGCTCCACTGTGTGTAATCTTTATTCCTCTGTGTTGTCACTTTTCTACACCAGTCCTCCTCTGCTCTGCTGTGTGTAATCTTTATTCCTCTGTGTTGTCACTTTTCTACACCAGTCCCCCTCTGCTCCACTGTGTGTAGTCTTTATTCCTCTGTGTCGTTGTGGCATGGCTTTGTTGACTCTTTCAATAGGCATGTATGGGTAATAAAGAGGGAGATGAGCAACTCTCTGCTCTGCAGTTTGCACTGATTGAACCGACCGGAGCGGTTGTCCTGCCCCAGGCTCTATTGTATGTAAACATGATGTAGGCTGTGAGGCTCCACTCTCATTTGATGTAATCAGGGTTAGTGTGCAGTGAGACGGCAGGGAGAGGGTACTTGGTGGTGGGAGAGAGGGGGAGATGTTTATTGTTCATTTTATATTGTTCATTTCACTTTTATATATTATCTACCTCACTTGCTTTGGCAATGTAACATATGTTTCCCATGCCAATAAAGCGCTTTGAATTGAATTGAGAGAGAGGGGGAGAGAGAGGAAGGAAGGAGAAAAAGGGAGAGAGGTGGGGTGGTAACGAGAAGGGGGAAATAGCCTTCAGCTTCAAGCAGAGGGAAGAGGTGAGACATGGGGGGAGGAAGAGAGGGATAGAAAAGGGGAAAGAGTCACTGAGCTTTGAGCAGACCTGCAGAACCATATACTGGCTGAGCATACAGTATACGTTGCTCTGCTCTGTGTGTGTGTGTGTGTATTGACCTTGTTTAAACAAACGGCCAAGCGGCCCCCTGGCTCTCTGGGCCCTGGTGTGCTGGGTACACAGCAGGCCTGTATGTGAACAGGGATGTGTGTGTGGGCTCTAAGCCGTGTCAGAGCAGAGACACCACTGAATGTCATGGGCCAGAAGCCGCCCATGACCTTGACCACCGCTGTTCCCGCTCCAACATCTCTCTCTTTCTCTCTCTCTCACACACACACACACACACACACACACACACACACACACACACACACACACACACCCTCTAAGAGCTGTAGTTTACACCAGTGTGGGAATGCACTCATATACACACACACTCATATACACATGCACAGAGCCTTGCCATGGCAACACCAGAGAAACACAGGGAAACAACTTGGCAGAGGCATGCGCCTAAAGAACGTGTTGTGTTACAGTAGAGAGGGAGGGAGAGGGTCGGAGCTGAAGGGGGTGAGGAGCGAGGGCGGGAGGGAGGGTCGGAGCTGAAGGGGGTGAGGAGCTAGGGCGGGAGGGAGGGTCAGAGCTGAAGGGGGTGAGGAGCGAGGGGAAAGGGGAGGGAGGGAGAGGGTCGGAGCTGAAGGGGGTGAGGAGCGAGGGGAGGAGGGAGGGTCGGAGCTGAAGGGGGTGAGGAGCGAGGGGAAAGGGGAGGGAGGGAGAGGGTCGGAGCTGAAGGAGGTGTGGAGGAGAGGTGAGGGGGAGGGAGAGGGAGAGGGTCGGAGCTGAAGGGGGTGTGGAGGAGAGGTGAGAACCTGAATGGGGTGTGGAGGAGAGGTGAGGAGGGAGGTAGAGGTGAGGAGCTGAAGGGGGTGTGGAAGAGAGGTGAGCAGCGAGGGGAGGGAGGTAGAGGTGAGGAGATGAAGGGGGTGTGGAGGAGAGGTGAGGGAGGTAGAGGTGAGGAGCTGAAGGGGGTGTGGAGGAGAGGTGAGGAGCGAGGGGAGGGAGGTAGAGGTGAGGACCTGAAGGGGGTGTGGAGGAGAGGTGAGGAGCTGAAGGGGGTGTGGAGGAGAGGTGAGGAGTGAGGGGAGGGAGGTAGAGGGTTGGAGCTGAATGGGGTGTGGAGGAGAGGTGAGGAGCGAGGAGAGGGAGGTAGAGGTGAGGACCTGAAGGGGGTGTGGAGGAGAGGTGAGGAGCGAGGGGAGGGAGGTAGAGGTGAGGAGCTGAAGGGGGTGTGGAGGAGAGGTGAGGAGCAAGGGGAGGGAGGTAGAGGTGAGGAGCTGAAGGGGGTGTGGAGGAGAGGTGAGCAGCGAGGGGAGGGAGGTAGAGGTGAGGACCTGAAGGGGGTGTGGAGGAGAGGTGAGGAGCGAGGGGAGGGAGGTAGAGGTGAGGACCTGAAGGGGGTGTGGAGGAGAGGTGAGGAGCGAGGGGAGGGAGGTAGAGGTGAGGACCTGAAGGGGGTGTGGAGGAGAGGTGAGGAGCGAGGGGAGGGAGGTAGAGGTAAGGAGCTGAAGGGGGTGTGGAGGAGAGGTGAGCAGCGAGGGAAAGGGGTGGGAGGGAGGATTTAGGCATGGTGAAACATGCAGCTCTCACTGTGAAGTTTGGCGGCCTACGCTTCTGTTGGTGATACGGCGCATAGCCCAGCCCAGCCCAACCCAACCCAGCCCCAGCACTAGCCCCAGCCCCAGCCCTAGCCCCAGCCCTAGCCCCAGCCCAACCCAACCCATCCCTCAACACTTGTGTTTTGCCTTTTCAAAGGCTGTTTTAAATTTCTCCTTGTTGCATGTCACCCTCTTCTCCCCGGGCCCTGCCGGCCAGGCTGTTTTCTCTTCTAATACTGGATCAGTGGAACAGATGCCACAGAACCAAAATAAGCCTCTCTTTATTTAGACCTGAATCTGTAATGGTATCCAGCAGTTTTATATTTAGGTAACCTAGCAGGCAGCCTATGTATGTGTTCCAAATGGCATTCTAGTCCCTACATAGCGACCTGCTTTCAACAAGAGTCCTGGTCGAAAGTAGGGAATAGGGTGGCTTTTGGGACGCAGACCTATATCCAGCAGCAGCAGTGCGGTGTGTGACATGTGACTGGTATTAATGTCAGCAGGTTTAATTTGACTACTGACTGACGTGATCCATCAGATCTTATTGACCAGCTGGTCCCAGAGGATTTGAGGAGGTTAAGAAAGTGCAGAGACCACCCTCCTGTGGTATTTCACACCAACCATGGATTTGGTGGGGGATGTGAGGTGAGGAATGTGAAACAAGCAGGCAGAGGGTGCGCGTGTGTGTGTGTGTGTGTGTATGTGTCTGCATGTGTCTACTCTGCTTGTCTCTACATGTGTCTGCGTGTGTCTACTCTGCCTGTGTCTATGTGTGTGTGTGTGTCTGCATGTGTCTACTTTGCCTGTGTTTACGTGTGTGTGTGTCTGTATTTTTTGCTTACTTGCCCTCGCATGTGTTATGTTTACATAACACTATACGTATTACAGTATTTGGAAAGGTGTAGCCTTGCTATGATGTTGGGACTGAAAAACGGAAATTGCAAAGAAAATAGTTATTTTGGAAGTAGTTTTAAATGTCAGAGGTTGTTAAATTAGCCATCTCTGTCTTCTGTTTCTGTTCTGTTTAACCGTGTGGTGTTGACTCACTGGGAGTGCTGAAGCAAGGCTTTTTCTACTCTACAGTCAGGCCCTAATCAGTTTTACCTGACGTATTATTTCATTTGGAGCAGCCCACATCTGCTGAGTGTGTTTCATAACATGATGGCTCGCTACCAGACCTGGGCCTCGTGTTATAGACTAGAGACTGCGAGAGGCCTTGGTGTAGTGGGTCTTTACAGAAACATCTACTCCAGACCTGGGCCTCGTGTTATAGACTAGAGACTGAGAAAGGCCTTGGTGTAGTAGGTCTTTACAGAAACCTCTACTCCAGACCTGGGCCTCGTGTTACAGACTCTAGAGACTGAGAGAGGCCTTGGTGTAGTAGGTCTTTACAGAAACCTCTACTCCAGACCTGGGCCTCGTGTTACAGACTCTAGAGACTGAGAGAGGCCTTGGTGTAGTAGGTCTTTACAGAAACTTCTACTCCAGACCTGGGCCTCGTGTTACAGACTCTAGAGACTGAGAGAGGCCTTGGTGTAGTAGGTCTTTACAGAAACTTCTACTCCAGACCTGGGCCTCGTGTTACAGACTCTAGAGACTGAGAGAGGCCTTGGTGTAGTAGGTCTTTACAGAAACTTCTACTCCAGACCTGGGCCTCGTGTTACAGACTCTAGAGACTGAGAGAGGCCTTGGTGTAGTAGGTCTTTACAGAAACTTCTACTCCAGACCTGGGCCTCGTGTTACAGACTCTAGAGACTGAGAGAGGCCTTGGTGTAGTAGGTCTTTACAGAAACTTCTACTCCAGGATGAACTGCAGGTGTTCAAAGTATTTTATGTGAACAGAGTATTTTGTTTAGAGACGTGAGAAGTACCTCAGTACGAAACATGGTTTCACAAAGCAATAACAATACTTGATTTCTGACCACGTTTTGTGCTCTAGTGCTCGTGACGTTCCTTCCTCTCTCTCTCTTTCACCCCCCCCGCGCTCTCACAGTTTCATACCCACACAGAAACATAAAGTCGCTATACGTCCCCATAATAGGGGGATATTATACAGGAAGTAATGTTGACCGTATAAACAACTTTCAGCACATCTAAATATATTCAATTGCCAAAATGAAGACAAGCTTTTTTGACATTTGGAGTTGCAGTCAGAGTCTGCACATCCATTGTCTCAGAGATTCGTTGCACTCTATTTCTTATGAGACTTTACCTTTCTGCTCGACTCACCTGGTACCCTACAAAGACTAACCTTGTAGGGACAATATTAATAGCACTATAACAGCTGTGTTCCTGTATTCAGGTAGGGTTAAATCAATGCCAGTTCTCCTATTTGCAGATCTAAGAGACCATTATAGTGCAACTCTCTTCCTCTGTTTAAAAGCTCTGATGGACTAATCCATTACTAGGCTGAACTGTTCACCAACCCTGTCCGCTCAGCTGGGTGCCAATGTGTTGTGGATGCAACAGGCCCTATCCCTGACTCTGGCCTTGTTTCGACGGGCAAAATGCACCGCCTCTGAGGCTGATCGCCCCAAGTGTGTGTGTGTGTGTGTGTGTGTGTGTGTGTGTCACAGTGTGAGACAAGGATGTGACCTCGCACGCTTCGCCCCGGCCGTCCAAAAGCTTCTTAGCATAGTCAGGGAGGAGTCAGATTGTCTCCTAGGTATCAGCCTGTAGCCCGTAGGTCCAACAGGAGCAGGCTTAGAGGGCACACACACTTCCAAGACATCCAGCTAGGAATGATTTCAGGGGACTTTCCCTGTCACTAAGTTCTATCCTAAGCCTGTGTGTGCCCCTCTGCCAGGTGCTCTTTACTCCATTGTTCTAATGCATGCAATATCAAAATGCTTTGGTTTTTGTTCATTAAAGCAGTGGCTGCATTTGATTAGTAAGCACCCAGTACTTCAGCATGAACAACGCATTGCGGAACTGGAAATTCTAACTGAGACAAATTGTCCAGTACAAATGGAAGTAGGCCTACTGCTCAGCTGTAATGTGTCTGCCGTGTGTTGAAAGGTTAAGAATCAAGAATGAAGTCCAAATGGAACAGAACAGGTCTCATCACCCATACTCTAAAGGTCTCCATGTGTTGCTGGTGCTTTCCTAGATGTGCCTGCCTGTATAAATAGGCGGAGCTGCAAAGCAGAGAGGAGAGTGACCTAACCTGGTTGAGTTGAGCCTGGCAGGGCTGCAGTGGGCAGCTGCTGGGCCTGCTTTTAAATTTTTTTGCCAGCTACCCTGAAGATGAATTAACCAGCCAGACCAGACCAGCCGGGCCTTGTAACCTGTAACTAGGCCTATGAGGAGCCAGGTCATCAAAAACCCTGCCCCCTTTCTCTCTCACTCACACACAAACACAAACACACAGAGGTTAGAGGTCAGGGAGAGGGGTTGGGTTAGGGTTCACTGAGTAAAGAAGGCCCTGACCAGCATCGTCTTGAAGACTGTGTGTCCCGGCTACCTCACCTCACTACCCCTATTCAGAACACTGAGGCTTTATGCTCCTAGAACCCTGCTCCTGTCTTCAGCGTTATTGTAGTAGAGGTGTAGAGGTCTTTACCACCCTGTATGATACCCAGGGGATTCGTCTTCTCTCAAAGACCACTAAACATAACACATCGTTTCCACTGACTCTGTCTGACCCCAACAGGCCCCCATACCTCTATTTTGACCCCGCTGGGTCCCATCTATGGGTTTTAGTCAGAGAGAAAATAGTCTGAAAATTCAATAATGGAGTGGCTCATAGGATCTCTCCCCCCTAAGTGAGCACACACCACCACAGTCAAGCTTTCAGTCGGAGCTGGAAAGGAAAAGGATGTCCAATAATTGGTTTCAGAGAAAGTAAATATTTTGAAACCTAGCGGCATGTGATTTTTGGTGGTTGGTGTTTTTCTCAGGTCCACTTGTTTCCACCCAGACCATAATTTCACTGTTTTGGCTGCTGTTGGTCTGTGGACTGCATAATGACAACTCCCACCCTCAAACCCCCCTCCTTTCTTTTCTCTTTTTTTCTCCTTCCACACCTAACCTTTTTCTCTCTTTCCCCAAACGGGAACGCCGGTGTGTGACGCAGGGTGGGGAGCAGGGGTAACCCTCCAGCTGCAGTGGAGCCAGGGGTTGGATGTGGCTTGGCTGGGTCGGGGAGGTGGGTACGGGGGGGTGGTGGGTGGAGGGGGTGCCATCCTGCCGTCACGGCCCCTGCCAAGCACAACATTACTAACAGTAGTGGGATTGTGTTGTCGGTGTTTTCTCTGTCCCTCTGAGGAGTGGATGGAGGGGAGGGCCTCTCACCTGCATGGCAGGCTGATGGCCATTTTGGCTCCTGAAAGAGCCAAGAAGGAGAGAGCAGCTGCACAGGCTGCCCAGGACTCAGGCCAAGCTGGCACTGGCACCACAGCTGGATCAGGGTCATGGGCGTTGGTTGGCAATTTCACTGACAGGTTTAGTCTAGAACCCAAAACCGCAGCTTCACCAATAAAAGGTTCTTTAAAAGGTGCACGATAGACCACACAGAATGAGTTGAAGATCATATCCGTGGTGACTTGTTTTTCCAAGTTTGCACTCCATTCAGTAAAGTTGTAGCCATTTGTTTCCAGTACTGTGGTGCACCAAAGAATGTCTTTCAAGATAAAAATTCAAATGGAGTGAAAACATCTATTTCTCCTTTCTCTCTCGTGTTTTGAAAATGTGTCTCCTCGTTTTTTGTCTTGGTCTTTTTGGGTAGCTCCGACTTGTTGGGGGTTTGTCTCGGAAAATACTGGGCTAAGGTCTGAGTTGGTGGTTCCTCTGTAGAAGGGATAGAAGGGATTGTGTGTGTGCCTGTGTGTGTGCGCGAGTGCCTGTGTGTGTGCCTGTGTGTGTGTGTGTGCCTGTGTGTGCCTGTGTGTGCGTGTGTGTGTGTGTGTGTGTGTGTGTGTGTGTGTGTGTGTGTTGACCTGGTTGGAGGCCAAGTAGAGGGATCCAGATGAATATCCAGAGATCCTGCCAGAAATTCCTGACTGACTGGGGTTTTCACTTGAACGTTTGAAGCTGACATTTAGGCTAGACTGCCTCCAGAAAAGAGAGAAGTGGCATTGGGAAGTAAAGGAAATGTGCAGATTGTCCATGAAGTGCGATGCTCGTATGGACTCTATCTACACACTCATGTTTTTTTTCTCCCCCCTTCCCTCCATGTCCCTGCCTTGTCTCAGCTGATGGGCTACAACGAGAAGCCTGTCAACCTACAGATGTTCATCGGCACGGCAGACGACCGCTACCTCAGACCTCACGCCTTCTACCAGGTGCATCGGATCACTGGGAAAACGGTGGCCACTGCCAGCCAGGAGATCATCATCTCCAGCACCAAAGTTCTCGAGATTCCTCTGCTTCCCGAAAACAATATGTCTGCCAGGTGGGTGTCATGGTTGCTCAAGGATTACATTACTCAGTTGAATTATGAGTGCTACCTCCTAGCACAGAGGAAGACCTTGAAAGTGTAAAAATAACAGTTTATGATCAAACAGGATCGTAATATCCAGACAGACAGACAGACACACACACACACACACGCACGCATACATACATACATACATACATACGGTAGGGATTTTATTTGTTTTAATTCAAACTAACAGGAGGGTTAAGTTCAGCAGGAAAATATGAGAATTTCCCACCAAGCAGAATATGCTTTCAATACACTTTATTTCCTTATAGGGGTCTACATTGACCACAGTATATATTTAGGCTTTTATTTCAAAGGATCTGGTTTTCCAATATGTTTTGTCTTAGATCTGGTGTTTCCCTCATAGCTGTAGCATTAATAAATCATATTTATAGCATTTACACATTGTAATTTGACTCAGATGGATATTTTTTCACAATATGATGGCAAAGGTTTATTATGGAATTTATTCGGGGCGGCAGGGTAGCCTAGTGGTTAGAGCGTTGGACTAGTAACCGAAAGGTTGCAAGTTCAAACCCCCTGAGCTGTCGTTCTGCCCTTGAACAGGCAGTTAACCCACTGTTCCTAGGCCGTCATTGAAAATAAGAATTTGTTCTTAACTGACTTGCCTAGTTAAATAAAGGTAAACATTTTTTTATTTTTTTATTCAGCCTTTTTTGCTTAATTGATACCCAATCGGGGGGTGTTGCTTAGCTCCCCTCCCTATCTCTCTTGCAGTATTGACTGTGCTGGCATCCTGAAGCTGCGGAACTCAGACATTGAGCTGCGGAAGGGGGAGACTGATATCGGGCGGAAGAACACGCGTGTGCGAGTGGTGTTTCGTGTTCACATTCCCCAGCCCAATGGGAAGGTTCTCTCTCTACAGGCTGCATCCATCCCCGTGGAGTGTTGTGAGTATCCAGATCCTGTTCAGATGCACACACACACACACACACACACACACACACACACACACACACACATACATACATACATACGCACATACATACATACATACACACACACACACACACACACATACAGTGCCTTGCGAAAGTATTCGGCCCCCTTGAACTTTGCTACCTTTTGCCACATTTCAGGCTTCAAACATAAAGATATAAAACTGTATTTTTTTGTGAAGAATCAACAACAAGTGGGACACAATCATGAAGTGGAACGACATTTATTGGATATTTCAAACTTTTTTAACAAATCAAAAACTGAAAAATTGGGCGTGCAAAATTATTCAGCCCCCTTAAGTTAATACTTTGTAGCGCCACCTTTTGCTGCGATTACAGCTGTAAGTCGCTTGGGGTATGTCTCTATCAGTTTTGCACATCGAGAGACTGACATTTTTTCCCATTCCTCCTTGCAAAACAGCTCGAGCTCAGTGAGGTTGGATGGAGAGCATTTGTGAACAGCAGTTTTCAGTTCTTTCCACAGATTCTCGATTGGATTCAGGTCTGGACTTTGACTTGGCCATTCTAACACCTGGATATGTTTATTTTTGAACCATTCCATTGTAGATTTTGCTTTATGTTTTGGATCATTGTCTTGTTGGAAGACAAATCTCCGTCCCAGTCTCAGGTCTTTTGCAGACTCCATCAGGTTTTCCACTTCATGATTGTGTCCCACTTGTTGTTGATTCTTCACAAAAAAATAAAGTTTTATATTTTTAGGTTTGAAGCCTGAAATGTGGCAAAAGGTCGCAAAGTTCAAGGGGGCCGAATACTTTCGCAAGGCACTGTACATACATACATACACACACACACATACATACATACATACATACATACATACATACATACATACATTCACATACGCACATACATACATACATACACACATACACACACACACACACACACACACACACACACACACACACACACACACACACACACACACACACACACACACACACACACACACACATACATACATACATACATACATACATACATACATACATACATACATACATACATACATACATACATACATTTATCTGCAAATAATGGTGGAAGATAAGTATTTGGTCACCTACAAACAAGCAAGATTTCTGGCTCTCACAGACCTGTAACTTCTTCTTTAAGAGGCTCCTCTGTCCTCCACTCGTTACCTGTATTAATGGCACCTGTTTGAACTTGTTATCAGTATAAAAGACACCTGTCCACAACCTCAAACAGTCACACTCCAAACTCCACTATGGCCAAGACCAAAGAGCTGTCAAAGGACACCAAATACTTATTTTCCACCATCATTTGCAAATAAATTAATAAAAAATCCTACAATGTGATTTTCTGGATTTTTTTTTCTCATTTTGTCTGTCATAGTTGAAGTGTACCTATGATGAACAAGCCTCTCTCATCTTTTTAAGTGGGAGAACTTGCACAATTGGTGGCTGACTAAATACTTTTTTGCCCCATTGTACATGCAGTTGAAGTCGGAAGTTTATGATGTCATGGCTTTAGAAGCTCCTGATAGGCTAATTGACATCATTTTAGTCAATTGGAAGTGGACCTGTGGATGTATTTCAAGGCCTACCTTCAAACTCAGTGCCTCTTTGCTTGACATCATGGGAAAATCAAAAGAAATCAGCCAAGACCTCTGAATTTTTTTTTGGACCTCCACAAGTCTGGTTCATCCTTGGGAGCAATTTCCAAACGCCTGAAGGTACCACGTTCATCTGTACAAACAATAGTACACAAGTATAAACACTGTGGGACCACGCAGCCAGCCGTCATACCGCTAGAGACCCTAGAGATGAACATACTTTGTTGCGAAAAGTGCAAATCAATCCGAGAACAACCGCAAAGGACGTGAAAATGCTGGAAGAAATAGGTACAAAAGTATCTATATCCACAGTAAAACGAGTCCTATATCAACATAACCTAAAAGACTGCTCAGCAAGGAAGAAGCCACTGCGGTTTGCAACTGCACATGGGGACAAAGATTGTACTTTTTGGAGAAATGTCCTCTGGTCTGATGAAACAAAAATAGAACTGTTTGGCCATAATGACCATTGTTATGTTTGGAGGAAAACGGGGGAGACTTGCAAGCCGAAGAACACCATCCCAACCGTGAAGCACAGGGGTGGCAGCGTCATGTTGTGGGGGTGCTTTGCTGCAGGAGGGACTGGTGCACTTCACAAAATAGATGGCATCATGAGGAAGAACAATTATGTGGATATATTGAAGCAAAATCTCAAGACATCAGTCAGGAAGTTAAAGCTTGGTCGCAAATGCGTCTTCCAAATGGACAATGACCCCAAGCATACTTCCAAAGTTGTGGCAAAATGGCTTAAGGACAACGAAGTCAAGGTATTGGAGAGGCCATCACAGAGCCCTGACCTCAACACTATAGAAAATTTGTGGGCAGAACTGAAAAAGCGTGTGCGAGCAAGGATCCTACAAACCTGACTCAGTTACACCAGCTCTGTCAGGAGGAATGGGCCAAAATTCACCCAACTTATTGTGGGAAGCTTGTGGAAGGCTACCCGAAACGTTTGACCCAAGTTAAACAATTTAAAGGCAATGCTGCCAAATACTAATTGAGTGTATGTTAACTTCTGAGCCACTGGAAATGTGATGAAAGAAATAGAAGCTGAAATAAATAATTATCTCTACTATTATTCTGACATTTCACATTCTTAAAATAAAGTGGTGATCCTAACTGACCTAAGACAGGGAATTTTTACTAGGATTAAATGCCAGGAGTTGTGGAAAAACTGAGTTTAATTGTATTTGGCTAAGGTGTATGTAAACTTCCAACTTCAACTGTACATACTGCCCTTTTCTCTCGCTTTACCCCCCTCATCTCTCTTTTTCTCTCTCTTTCTATCTCTCTCATATGTACATTGCTGCCTATGTAAACCCCTCTCTTCTCCTCTATCCTCCCAGCCCAGCGTTCGGCCCAGGAGCTTCCCCAGGTAGAGAAGGCCAGTCTGACCGGCTGTCTGGTCAGCGGGGGAGAGGAGATGGTCATCACAGGATCCAACTTCTTCCCCGAATCAAAGGTCATATTCCTGGAGAAGGGCCCTGGTAAGAGACTTGTACACACAGCGTCTCACACACAGGGGGGAGATCCTTAGGGACATCCTTGCTGAGGAATGTGATTGTTTTTCTTTATTATTTGTATTATATTGTACTTTACTTTATTTTGTAAATTGTGTATACAGTATGCAGGGGTCCCTTGTGAACGAGACGTTGGTCTCGATGGTGTTTCCCTGTTAAAATAAAAGTTAAATAAAATATTGTTGACCCACAAGCTGACTCATAATTCACATGGTCGAACAGTCCAACGGATCAGGAGAGATTATTTTTAGATTGTCCTCTTGCCTACAATGGTTTTATATCAGATATATACTGTTTGGTTCATCCAAATGAAACAGTAGCAAATACTCTGTAGTTTGGATCCAGTGAGTTGACCCAAGATCTGGGTTACTTTAGGTACTGTAGCTCCAGCTTAGCGTAACCATTGTTGTGTAGAAAACAGCGGGAGTGTAAGGACCCTTCTCAACATCCTCTAGATAGAACGTCACCATCACCAATCACCTCTTGCAACACAGAGTTCAAACAGGTTCCAATAGCTGATTTACTGACTGCGGAGGAAGAGTCAGACCCAACTAGATAGAAACACCTGGAAAAAGAACAGTCCCATGCCTCCTACAGCCCTGGGGTGCGTTCCACACCATGCTGCTATCCCGCCCACTAGCACTGCTCTACTATTTAAGGCACATGTATTTTTCTGTCATCCATGGAATGTTACTACTGAGTTATGAGTTATAATACACACAAGCTCAAAAGCAAGAGCCACTAAAATGGATCTCAGTCTCTTTTTCTGATCTTATCTGTCCGTTCCAAGAGATCGATGGGTAGCATATCTGACTACTGCTACTGACTGACACACAGGTTATCACACACTCACACAGTACAATCTACTGCTTACACCTGACTCCTCAGTCTCTCTCTAGTCCTTATCCGTGTTAATATTTAGCCATGCCCTGACCTGTTTAGTGTATTAACTTAATAAGAGAGAGTCTCTGAGTGTGGTCGGTCCTTCTGCTCATACTGTACCTCTTCATTGGGTTGAACTTAACGTACTACAGCCCACTATTTAGACTCTCCCTCCTTTAACTCTTTCAATAATAAAACACAAGTATGGGCGGGCTCCAGGATGGAAACTGTGAAAGGGTGACAGCGTTCTGTGAACCAGTCCCTGCCTGCCCACCATAGCTTTGTGAAAGAGGCCAAACTGAATCAAGTTCAAACACGGAGGAGAGTCAAGGGGGCTGTTACTTATTGACTAAGATACATTATTTTGAGAAATTGAGTGGAAACCTTTACCCTAGGAGTGGAGTGGAGGAAACTTGGGCCCTGCAGACATGATGTGTCTCATCATGGGGGAAAGAGAGAGATAATGATGATCTGGTTTGTGTAAATTGTCCCTCATCAAGGCTAATCCAGACGCTTATTGCAGAACATGCCTGATTGGAGGGAGCGGATGGAGGGATGGAATAAAGAGAGGAGAGGAAGAGAGTAGTAATGACAGAGTTTTCCACCTTCTCCTTCCATAAACAGTGGAATCACGTTGAGCGTGAAAGACAAGTTTATTGTGGTTAGTTAGGTAATGTATAGTCAGTGTTTCCCCTAGAATGTTTTTCAGCAATGTTGGGGGGGTCTTCCTGCAGGGGGTAGGGTGAGGACTTCATCTGGGGTGTGGTGGATGGGGTCCTGGGGGAGTAGGATGGGGACAACATGCAGGGGGGGGTAGGGTGGGGACTTCATGCGGGGGGGTAGGGTGGGGACTTCATGCGGAGTGTGGTGGATGGGGTCTTCCTGGGGGAGTAGGATGGGGACAACATGCAAGGGGGGTAGGGGGGGGACTTCATGCGGGGGGGTAGGGTGGGGACTTCATGCGGGGTGTAGGGTGAGGACTTCATGCGGGTGTGGTGTATGGGGTCTTCCTGGGGGGGTAGGGTGAGGACTTCATGTGGGGGGTAGGGTGAGGACTTCAGGGTGGAGTCTTCCTGCGCGGGGACTTCATGCGTGGAGTCTTCCTAGGGGGGTAGGATGGGGACTTCGTGCGGGGTGTGGTGGATGGGGTCTTCCTGGGGGGGTTGGATGGGGGGGTTGGATGGGGACTTCATGCGGGGGGTAGGGTGGAGTCATCCTGCAGGATGGGGACTTCATGCGTGGAGTCTTCCTAGGGGGGTAGGATGGGGACTTTGTGCGGGGTGTGGTGGATGGGGTCTTCCTGGGGGGGTTGGATGGGGGGGAGGGTGGGGACTTCATGCGGGGTGTAGGGTGAGGACTTCATGCGGGGTGTGGTGTATGGGGTCTTCCTGGGGGGGTAGGGTGAGGACTTCATGTGGGGGGTAGGGTGAGGACTTCAGGGTGGAGTCTTCCTGCGCGGGGACTTCATGCGTGGAGTCTTCCTAGGGGGGTAGGATGGGGACTTCGTGCGGGGTGTGGTGGATGGGGTCTTACTGGGGGGGTTGGATGGGGGGGTTGGATGGGGACTTCCTGGGGCATACAAATAAATGCAGTGGCGGTGCGCTGCTCCTAAATACGATTTATGGAATCTCTACTGGACTCTCTTCTTGAGTTGTTAATTCCCATTTTTAAGATGACAAAAGTCACTTTGAAAATAAATGTTTGCTAAATGACCATATTATGTTTTTATTACTAGCAGTAATGGAGGACTTTTAGTGAGTTGGTTGTGTGTGTTCATCCAGTTTACCAGTTCTTTGTGGGCTTCAGTTAGTTATGTCAATGGACTGGACTGCACTGCAGATAGGGGAGGAGTGAGAGAGGTAGTAGAGGAAGGGGAGCCATAATGATGCAGGCAGGCGAACTCTGATCCATCTGGCTACAGCAGGTCTGTCAGTGTGAGGTCTGGTCTTTGGCTCGTTCGCTCATCACCTCCTAATGCTAGGAAAAGCAGAAAGGTCCTTTCCCTCTGTCCAGATGAAACAGGATCACATGCATTGGCTTCATGCTGACTTCTATCACTGTATTACCTGCTCTGGGGGAGGGAGGGAGCAGTTTGGCTCAGAGGAAGGGGAATATGAAAAATGCAACAAAAATATATTATTTGACCAGAGTGAACCTCATCAAACAGAGGAAAAGGACCCCTAGATGGAATGACTGACTATACTGACTGACTATACTGACTGTACTGCACTGACTATATTGGCTTACTGACTGACTGTACTGTACTGACTATACTGACTGACTATTTTTGCCTACTGACTCCACTGGCTTACTGACTGACTGTACTGTACTGACTATACTGGCTTACTGACTGACTGTACTGACTTTACTGACTGACTATTTTGGCCTACTGGCTTACTGACTGACTGTACTATTTTGGCCTACTGAATTCTACTGGCTTACTGACTCTACTGGCTTACTGACTGACTGTACTGTACTGACTATATTGGCTTACTGACTGACTGTACTGTACTGACTATACTGACTGACTATTTTTGCCTACCGACTCTACTGGCTTACTGACTGACTGTACTGTACTGACTCTACTGGCTTACTGACTGACTGTACTGTACTGACTACACTGGCTTACTGACTCTACTGGCTTACTGACTGTACTGTACTGTACTGTACTGTACTAACTATACTGGCTTACTGACTATACTGGCTTACTGACTGACTGTACTGACTATACTGACTGACTATTTTGGCTTATTGGCTTACTGACTGACTGTACTGTTCTGGCTTACTGACTGACTGTACTGTACTGACTATACTGGCTCTACTGACTTACTGACTGACTGTACTGTACTGACTACACTGGCTTACTGACTCTACTGGCTTACTGACTGACTGTACTAACTATACTGGCTTACTGACTGACTGACTGTACTTTACTGTACTGTGCTGACTATACTGGCTTACTGGCTCTACTGGCTTACTGACTATACTGGCGTACTGACTGACTGTACTGACTACACTGGCTTACTGACTCTACTGGCTTACTGACTGACTGACTGCACTGTACTGAACTGTACTGTACTGTACTAACTATACTGGCTTACTGACTGACTGACTGTACTGTACTGACTATACTGGCTTACTGGCTTACTGACTGACTGTACTGACTATACTGGCGTACTGGCTTACTGACTGACTGTACTGACTACAGTGCCTTGCGAAAGTATTCGGCCCTCTTGAACTTTGCAACCTTTTGCCACATTTCAGGCTTCAAACATAAAGATATAAAACTGTATTTTTTTGTGAAGAATCAACAACAAGTGGGACACAATCATGAAGTGGAACGACATTTATTGGATATTTCAAACTTTTTTAACAAATCAAAAACTGAAAAATTGGGCGTGCAAAATTATTCAGCCCCTTTACTTTCAGTGCAGCAAACTCTCTCCAGAAGTTCAGTGAGGATCTCTGAATGATCCAATGTTGACCTAAATGACTAATGATGATAAATACAATCCACCTGTGTGTAATCAAGTCTCCGTATAAATGCACCTGCACTGTGATAGTCTCAGAGGTCCGTTAAAAGCGCAGAGAGCATCATGAAGAACAAGGAACACACCAGGCAGGTCCGAGATACTGTTGTGAAGAAGTTTAAAGCCGGATTTGGATACAAAAAGATTTCCCAAGCTTTAAACATCCCAAGGAGCACTGTACAAGCGATAATATTGAAATGGAAGGAGTATCAGACCACTGCAAATCTACCAAGACCTGGCCGTCCCTCTAAACTTTCAGCTCATACAAGGAGAAGACTGATCAGAGATGCAGCCAAGAGGCCCATGATCACTCTGGATGAACTGCAGAGATCTACAGCTGAGGTGGGAGACTCTGTCCATAGGACAACAATCAGTCGTATATTGCACAAATCTGGCCTTTATGGAAGAGTGGCAAGAAGAAAGCCATTTCTTAAAGATATCCATAAAAAGTGTTGTTTATAGTTTGCCACAAGCCACCTGGGAGACACACCAAACATGTGGAAGAAGGTGCTCTGGTCAGATGAAACCAAAATTGAACTTTTTGGCAACAATGCAAAACGTTATGTTTGGCGTAAAAGCAACACAGCTGAACACACCATCCCCACTGTCAAACATGGTGGTGGCAGCATCATGGTTTGGGCCTGCTTTTCTTCAGCAGGGACAGGGAAGATGGTTACAATTGATGGGAAGATGGATGGAGCCAAATACAGGACTATTCTGGAAGAAAACCTGATGGAGTCTGCAAAAGACCTGAGACTGGGACGGAGATTTGTCTTCCAACAAGACAATGATCCAAAACATAAAGCAAAATCTACAATGGAATGGTTCAAAAATAAACATATCCAGGTGTTAGAATGGCCAAGTCAAAGTCCAGACCTGAATCCAATCGAGAATCTGTGGAAAGAACTGAAAACTGCTGTTCACAAATGCTCTCCATCCAACCTCACTGAGCTCGAGCTGTTTTGCAAGGAGGAATGGGAAAAAATTTCAGTCTCTCGATGTGCAAAACTGATAGAGACATACCCCAAGCGACTTACAGCTGTAATCGCAGCAAAAGGTGGCGCTACAAAGTATTAACTTAAGGGGCTGAATAATTTTGCACGCCCAATTTTTCAGTTTTTGATTTGTTAAAAAAGTTTGAAATATCCAATAAATGTCGTTCCACGTCATGATTGTGTCCCACTTGTTGTTGATTCTTCACAAAAAAATACAGTTTTATATCTTTATGTTTGAAGCCTGAAATGTGGCAAAAGGTCGCAAAGTTCAAGGGGGCCGAATACTTTCGCAAGGCACTGTATACTGACAGACTATTTTGGCCTTCTGACTCTACTGGCTTACTGACTGACTGTACTGTACTGACTATACTGGCTTACTGACTCTACTGGCTTACTGACTGACTGTACTGTACTGACTATACTGGCTTACTGACTGACTGTACTGACTACACTGACTTACTGACTCTACTGGCTTACTGACTGACTGCACTGTACTGTACTGTACTAACTATACTGGCTTACTGACTGACTGTACTGACTATACTGACAGACTATTTTGGCCTACTGACTCTACTGGCTTACTGACTGACTGTACTGTACTGACTATACTGGCTTACTGACTGACTGTACTCTACTGACTGTACTGTACTGACTATATTGGATTACTGACTCTACTGTACTGACTGACTACTGACTGACTCTACTGACTGACTATACTGTACGACTACTGTAGGGCCTTGATGAGGGCAGAAGGCGAGTGGAGAATGATGTGAAAAAAACTGTGGTTGAATTGAAATTGCATTTAACACACCAGGCATCAGTGTTTTTCCTTTCTTCCATACAAAAGGTCTACAAGCTACAGTTATTCTAGCTGTCTGAATAGCCCTCATTGTTTTGGTAGATATCATAACACATGGATGTGTTTTTAACTCTCTGAGAAAGGGGTGTATATAGAACATGTTTTTTCTCTGAGAGGGAGGGGTGGATGGATATGTTTTCTCTCCGTCATCAGGTAGGTTCCTGTTGGAGCTTGTTTAGTGGTGGGCGGAGGATGGTGGCAGAACATGTGGGGCCCTCTCCCTCCTCTCTCCTGCCTATTGAATGTCAACATGTGCTGCAGAAATACACTCAGTATTCTGAAGTCAGACAGAGCTAAGGCACTCAAGGTCATTATTCAGGCATTACTAGAAAGCTGACTCAGATACATAGAGGATTAGCTAGAGCCCCCCTTTCACAAAAAGAGAAGGAACCTTCCAGTAGAGATACAATAGCCTAAAGTGGCTTATGTCATAAACCTGTTCTGTTTCATTCTGTGGGACGGTGGAATCTCCACTGAGCTCTATAGAAGAGTCTAATGCACCACAGGATTACTGGGGCAAAGACTGTCATCTGCCTCTGTTAGGATGAGATCAAGGGTCTTCCTAACTAAAGTAGTATGTTATCTCTCTGAACAGTTATCAGTTAAGAGGAGATCAGAGAAGGGCCATCTACTATAGATGGCTATTAGAAGGGGAAGCGTTTGGAAAGAAAAGCAGAATACTGTAGATGTACAGGACTTAGCCTATAACTACAGTACAGCTATAAGATCCCATTGTAACGATGGGGAGTCTTTCAGCAGGCATTAGGGCAGATTGTTTTGGGGAAGCCCTTTGGTTAAGTGGAGAAGTAACACAGGTACAGTCAGATGTAATCCGATCCATATGTTATGAACAGCATGAAACAGACCCATTTTCAATTGCAAGTTAGTGTGGCATCATGCCATTTAAAAAAAGTTGTAGCTACTTACGTGACTGCAGTAGTTGTGCAGTAGTAGCTGAATACATATCTGATTTAGTAGTTGTGATGATCGTAACTTCTCCTTAACCGCAGCAGCCCGTTTTAATTCTCTCAACTGTTTTTCTGAATGGCTGGATGCCTAAGATGTCTGGCCAGATCATTAGATCTGTAGGAGGAAAACTGGAAAATAAGGGGATGTTTCCTTTCCTAAGCCAGCCAGAACTCTGGCAGTGCAACGTAGCCTAGCGCGTGGTGGACCGACTGGCGGAGGGAGGCAGGGATTTTAAATAAATAGAGTTATTCCACTCGTCTCTCCATAATGTTAACCAGGCAAGACAAACAGCAGGATATTTAGACTTTGATTACTTTTTAATAGCTGTAAAAAAATACTCTCCACAGAGTTTTTGTGTCCATGAAGATGACATCATTGAGATGTTTCTGGTCCCCCAGCCAGAACCAATTGAAATCCCTCTGCTTTCCGAAGTTTTTCTGTGGTTCATATTGAGCCATGTCTGCTGGGGCAGGGAGTCTTACACTGACATGATGATCATTAGGAAAATAGAAAGTAACCCAGAAGATATATTACACAAGACTTAAAGATGGGTCTGAAATATAGTGCAATGATCATAGATTGTCTTCATAATTAGGTTCTTTGGCCGGAGTGTATTGCATGTCAGGTGCATTGAGCTACTTGACTTATTCAACTCAGCATTACTGTATGATCTTTAGATTTAATGGTCTTGGTTTTCTATTTGAAAACTATTTGACAGATACTATAATTCACTTCCTCCCAGATTCACATTGACATAGGAATTAGTCCAAGAGCTGGCAATTCAATTAGGGGAGGATTTGATGGAGTCCTTCGTGTCAAATGTGTCTGTTGACTCCATCTGTTTGTGGAGGAGGAGGAGGTGGGTTGACTCTATGCTGAATCCCTATGGGTGCCATTCTGCCATTTATTCATTAATTCACACATAATTTGAAAAGCAGACAACGGGCCGAATGCATTGTCTCTCGCCAGGCCCAGCCTGGAGTGGGAATGCTGTGATCTTGCCGTCTGTCAAAATGGAGTCCTACAATGTGTTTTACTCATCTGTCATGTCTTCTCTCTCTCTTTTTGTCTTTTTAGATGGACGACCCCAGTGGGAAGTGGAGGCGAAAATCATCCGTGAGAAAAGTCAAGGAGTAAGTAGAACACAAGCTTTCTACACCTCTCTGTAGCTTAGCTGTTACAAACATGATGTATATTATTCTGTATCATTAGGCTATATTTTTACAGCTGTTATATTGATGTAGCATTATTCATTCATTATTACTAAAGTATCCTAACTAATGTGAATGTCTGTGAAAAGTGGAAACATTGACTGTGTTGGATCCTTCTCCCAGTCGAGCGTCGTAGTGGAGGTCCCTCCCTACCACAGTAAGACCGTGACCTCGGCTGTTCAGGTGCAGTTCTACGTGTGTAACGGCAAACGGAAAAGGAGCCAATCACAACGCTTCACTTACCTGTCAGGTAGGAGGATCTACATTCTACACCAATCATAGTGCTTGAATTGCAAGTCTTTAGAATCACTGGCGGTTGTGTTCCACTGCAGATGATTAGATCTGGCAACACGTGGTGTTTAGCTAACATCTCATCAACCACATTTATATGCTGTAGCAGTTGTGTGGTATGTGTGGCAGTTGGAGTGTTGTAAAGACATACTGGAACAGGATCATGTGGAGTCACGTTGAAACCTGCTTGTCACTCCTCTGTTGACCTCTCAGGGGGATTGACAGAAAGCAGATACAGCCATGGAAAGCAGCAGCACACGCATACAAACATACACACACTGCCGAGGATCCTGCTTTTGGGCTTAGCTAACTAACCCGGTTTTGGAGAGCTGTGAACTTTCCCTCCCAGTTTGCATAGCTGTGGTTAAAGAAGGGGCACCTCCACTAACAGTTACATGTGCACCCGCCAACTGTTATGTAAAGCACCATGAAACCCTATTGCTGTCTATTTCTGATGTGTATTTGCATTTAAGTTTTAGTATGCAAATCTCTGATCTCCAGGAACATTTGATTGCACACAGGAATTTCAAACGGTGTTGTTTGTCTAAAATGAAATCTCTCCAAGGCTGAAAATGTGTTTTTTTTTTTTTACGTGGATTCTACAGTTTCCTACTGTTTCTCATTAAGTCAAATCCCTGCATAGTTACTTGATATTGTTATTGTTTTCCAACAATAACGTCGAATCAACGTTAGTCAAAACGAAAACTGTGTTGGTGGAATATAATGACAAGTGAGCAATTTCTGATATCTACCACAGCATTGTGTGTGAGTGCGTTTAGATGTGTATGTGCCCCTCCACCCACTCTCTGTTTGCAGCACTTCGCCCACTCTTCAAGTGCTTCCTGTTTTCCACGCTACCCTACCAGGACAGCCAATTAGAGCACAGCACAGGAAACCTGCTCTGTCAGTGTAGACGCCACTATTGTTACCACGGACACCGCACGCTTAATTGTGGCATCACCGGCCCACCAATCACACTGTGCTACCTAGTGTGCGTGGGTAGTAGGGCCCTGGCTGGCCCGGTTTAGGGATGAACTGTGAGAAAAGAGCATCAGTTAACTTCTGAGATCCCTTAAGGAGGATGTCATGATTAGAATGTGTAGGGTTCTCAGGTGGTCAAGACAAGAAAAACTTTGTCATTAGGGTTGGCCAAGTATGGATAGGTGCTTAGGAAGACCCCTTCTGTCTCTACAATATCGCAGTGCCTTTCCCCTTCAAAACCAAAACATGTATAAAAGCACCATTTAACCCAATCTATCACAGTATCTCTGTCCCTTCCCCCTCAGACACAAGTCTTCCTGGCTGTATTCTCTCAGTAACATGCCTGTCAGAGGGAGGGCCCTGGGAGGTAGTAGGGGTACTAGGGGCTGTGAACTGGTTTGTCCTCCTCCTGGTTTCAGCATGGCTGGAAGGCATTTTGCTTCTCCCGATACTGCAGTCAACATGATGGCACCCAAACCCAACAACATATGCTCCCTCTCTCTGATTCAGAGCTGAGTCAAAATAAAACCCTGCCCGGTCACAAGCACCAGATTGGGAAATAGGTTACTGATTGGTACACAGCAGAGTTGTGCTATGCGCCGTTGTAAAGGTGCTCCGTTTAAGTAAAGATTTCTAATCTAGTTAACACATACATTCTGAACTTGGGTGAACCACAATGCTTTGACTTGGTGGATGTTGATCGGGAAGTTAATTCTGAGATTTGGCTATTTGTGATGTTCCAGAATTTGGTAAAACAAATGAGTACTGCCTTGTGTTTTTCATTTTCTGTTGTCATAATCATCACATACGTCACCAAAATATTTATGGCTGCAATGAAAGATTTGAATATATTAATGCTGGTATCATGTGAATGGCAATGTGTTGGTTTCCTGTACTGAGTCTCACTCACTGTCTCCAGTCCTGGTGAAGCAAGAGCACAACAGAGAAGAGATGGAAGGGCCCCCTGCTGTGCCCCCCATGCCTGGTATGTCCATGCCCCTGGCCCATGCTGCCAGCCTGGTCCGCAGTACCCACACCCAGCTGCCTTCCCCTGAGCAGGGCCACCCACCGGACGGCCTTCTGTCCAGCTCTCCCCGGGGCCTGGCTGCGGGCCCCGGCTCCAGCCTCCATACTCTGCAGCCTGCCTGCCCCCTCATGGGCTCCCCCACCTTCCAGCACCTGCCTCACCTCCAGGGCCGAGGCCTCCACACGCCTGCTGACTGCCACATGACGTTCCATCCGGGCCCAGCCCCTCCCAACAGGCCTTCCTACCAACACCATCCTATGCAACAGAGTCACACCCACCCCGGCCTCCTAAGCAACCTACATCCCAACCTGCCCTACAATGGCCAGCCCAGCCTTTCCATGAACATGAACACTGGGGCTCCGCAGAGCTATGAGAGGATGCCTTACCACCAGCAGCAGTCTGACCCCGGGGCCTCCCACCCCCACCCCATGGGGCTGGGTATGGTGTACCACTCCTCCCCATCCACCTCCTCCCAGCAGGCCTCGAGCCCCCACAGCCCAATCTCCACAGCCCCCCACAGCCAGCCCATGACCCACTCCTCTCACTCTGCCCCTCACCTGCTCTCCATGGGCTACCACTGCCCCCCCAACCCCAGCCAGGTGCCCTCACCCAACCACCCCATGGGCCAACCCTCACCCACCCTCACCAACCATCCGATGCAGCCCTCCCCCCAGCTGCAGAGAGCTATGGGGGGCTACCACCCCACCAGCCAGAGGTCTGCCTCCTGTCCCACTACCTCCAGTGCCCCTCCAGCCCACATGGTTCCCTCGCCCCATTCCGGGCCACCCTCCCCCCAGCTCCACTCCCTGCCCTACCAGTCGTCCACCTCCCCCTCCCCCACCGGCAGCCCTCTGGGCCCCCCAGCACACAGTCCCCAGGCCAGCAGTCCTGTCATGTCCAGCCTGTCCCCAGGCTCGTGCAGCAGCAACCCCGTGCAGCAGCACCCCCTTGTCTCCCAGCAGAGCCCCTTCCCTACGGAGGGGGAGAGTGTGAACATCAAGCAGGAGCCGGAGGAGAGAGAGCCCACCTTCAGAACCATCGGCCTGCAGGACATCACACTGGACGACGGTAAGACACAGCTCTGTCTGTCAGCCTCTCCATCTCTCTGTGTCTGTACTCACCACACTCTCTCTGTGTCTGTACTCACCACACTCTCTCTGTGTCTGTACTCACTGCACTATCTCTGTGTCTGTACTCACCACACTCTCTCTGTGTCTGTACTCACCACACTCTCTCTGTGTCTGTACTCACTACACTCTCTCTGTGTCTGTACTCACCACACTCTCTCTGTGTCTGTACTCACCACACTCTCTGTGTCTGTACTCACTACACTCTCTCTGTGTCTGTACTCACTACACTCTGTGGGGCTGTACTCACTACACTCTCTGTGTCTGTACTCACTACACTCTCTCTGTGTCTGTACTCACTACACTCTCTATGTGTCTGTACTCACTACACTCTCTCTGTGTCTGTACTCACTACACTCTCTCTGTGTCTGTACTCACTACACTCTCTGTGTCTGTACTCACTACACTCTCTGTGTCTGTACTCACTACACTCTCTCTGTGTCTGTACTCACTACACTCTCTATGTGTCTGTACTCACTACACTCTCTCTGTGTCTGTACTCACTACACTCTCTCTGTGTCTGTACTCACTACACTCTCTCTGTGTCTGTACTCACTACACTCTCTCTGTGTCTGTACTCACTACACTCTCTGTGTCTGTACTCACTACACTCTCTGTGTCTGTACTCACTACACTCTCTCTGTGTCTGTACTCACTACACTCTCTATGTGTCTGTACTCTCACTACACTCTCTCTGTGTCTGTACTCACTACACTCTCTCTGTGTCTGTACTCACCACACTCTCTCTGTGTCTCATTCTCTCTTGATTAGAGAGAATTTAAAAGCCCTTACATTTTCATTATTTTATTATCCTTTTAGAATTAAAAAAAGTTGCATTACATTACATTGTTGCATAGCATCCAGCTAACACGTGTTTTACAAAAATGCTTCTGTTTTATAACACTGTGTAAAAAGATACCTTCCACCAGTTACTGAATTCTCCTGTGTGAAATGATGTCTCGTTGTAGTGATTTGTATTTCATAAATACAGCACTTAAATCGTCAGTTGGGTTTTGTACACAGTAGGGTTGTTATTGAGTGGTCCTGACAGGAGGATTGGACATCATAGCAGCACAATAGACTAATGACTCTCGCACTATTGACCACGTCACAAATAGCTCATCCCCATCTGACACACACACACACACACACACACACACACACACACACACACACACACACACACACACACACACACACACACACACACCAGTAAGGAGATTCATTCTTTGAGTTCAGCTCGTTTGTAATGACTGGATGTTACAGAAGTGGGAATACTAGGAAAATGTTTTATACCACAGAGACCACAGCCGCTGTAATTACTGTGTATGGAAGGCCCTTTTCATTCTGAAGAGGACTAATGTACCTCTATTTACGGTGGTATAACAAACTGACTGGAGAATGATGAGACTAACTCATTAACAGTGCCTCTTCACTTCAAGAACACTACAAATCCTAACTCGGCACAAGCCGTTTGAGAAATCACCATTCCCCATTTAGTTTCTAATCTGCCATGCACAGCCACTTCTGCTTCTCTGCACACTGGTCCCGCTCAGTCACGTATTCAAATAAACAGCAGTCAAATGGCCCATAGTTAATAAACAGCCTGGAGTGGCTGTGACAGAAAGTGTGTGTGCATCAGGAAGTGCTGTATTGTGTGCTAGCAAGGGCCAGGCTAATTACACGGTCCATTATCAATAAGTCATGTATGAAAGGCCATCAGACACAAGTTCACCAGCTGCATAATACACTACATGTGTATGCCTACACACACTCATACACTCAGACTTAGTCGCACAGTTGTGTGTACGCACGCATAATCATAATCAGTATATCCTTAATTACTCACTCTCTATTTCTCTCTCTCTCACACATTCACACACACATTGTGTAAGTAAAAGTCTGGCTGCCTCAGTCAATTTCCCTCAGACGGTGTAGCTACAGGTAACTGCCAAAATAAAGGAAACACCACGAGACAGAACAGCTTCAATGCACCTTGGCATAGATTCTACAAGTGTCTGGAAATCTATTGGAGGGATGCAACACCATTTTTCCATGAGACATTTGTTGATGGTGGGGGAAAAACGTTCCAGAATCTCTCATAAGTGTTCAATTGGGTTGAGATCTGATGACTGACACGGCCATGGCATATTGTGAAACATCAGCAAGTTGAGCAGGCCAAATGGGCCTGCCCAGCATTTTTATATATGACCCTGAGCATGATAATGGGATGTTAATTCCACACCAGGGTGGAAGCACTTGCTTTCAATATGCTTTGTATCCCTCATTTACTCAAGTGTTTCCTTTATTTTGGCAGTTACCTGTATATACCAAGAAGAAAAGTGTGAGAAAAGTTGTTGACTGAAAAGACTGACAGGTTCACCCTGGGATTAGTAAGTCCCTGTCTGAGCGAGGCCTAGAAATAGCTTCTGTGCCATGCAGGCTCTGTAGGACGCACAAACAAACATTCACACAAAACACACACGCACACACACTGGCTCTGTAGGACATCATGAAGCAGTGAATGACTGAGCAGACCAGGGTTCATGTGTATTTAATTATTTGTTATTTAAATACATTGTTTTCTGTATTTGACTATTTTAAAATAATGTGGACCGAATTAACTACTTCTATTGGAAGTATTTGAAAGTATTTTCGGTAACACTTTATTTGGATAGTCCATATGTAGATGCTCTACAGACTATCAGTAACATTTCAACTAACTATCTACTAACCCTAGCTCTAACTTTAACCTTAAACTTAACCTTTACCCTAACCTTATTCTTAACCTAACCCTAACCCTAACCTTAGCAAGCAGTTGTTTATCAACAGATAGTTTGTTGATAGTATGACCATCTGTAGAGCATCTACAGAGCGAAAATGCGGACAATCCAAATCAAGTGTGACCGTATTTTCAAATCCTTATTTCAAATACTATATTAAAATAACTGGGTTAAATGCATGGGAGTGTATTTGAGTCAGTGTATTTGAGTGTTTTCAAATACTTTCCAAGTGTATTTCTAAATACATTCCAATATTCAACTACTTTTCTTTTCAAATAAATAAATATCTAAATACTTCCATCTAAATGTCTTTGAAAGTGATTGAACTCTGGTCTACTAGACTATCTGTGTGTCTTTCTGTTAATGTCTGTCTATCTGTCTGAGTTCTAGTAGTCTAACTAAGAACAGGGTCAGTGCTGATATGTACATTTTGATATGATAGTCATTCCCTGGTAGGATTTCAGTATACAGTAGTATCACCAGGGGTGCAACTTTCACTTGGGGAATTGCATTTTTGTCCCCCCCAGTTGTATCATTGAAATGTGATACAAAATGAGGCAACTGTGTGCTTTAGGACCATGCGGACGCCTTCGAGAGGTCGGGTAGGCTGTTTGGAGTGTTTATATATAATATTAGTTCACCCCCCCCCCCTCCCCACTTCTAAAACCAAAGTTGCGCCCCTGAGTATCACTGTAGTATTGCCTGCATAGACTTGTGTCAGCACAAGTCTGTGTGTGTGTGTACCACCATGTCACAGTGTAAAACTGCTGTGGTGAGCTAACAGATGGCCTTGGTGACTGGTGACGTACGCCACGCAGGGGCCATGTAGTAGGGTGTGTGCGTGCGTACGTGTGTGCGTATGTACGTGTGTGTGTTTGCAGTAGGTCTACTGTGGGTGTGGGGGGGTCAGGAGTGGCACAGACTTACTGACAGATGGACAGACGAGTTGAGGATCCCACGCAACTGGCAGTATGCACCCAAAAATGCATCCCCACTTCTCATACTCCTCCTAGATGAATTCTCATCTCCAATAAAGGTTTATAACAAAGAGTATGTATTTATCAGTAAGAGGCAGGAGGAGGCAGTTCTTCTGCCAGAGCTAGCAGCTGAAAGGAAACTGCTGTGTACAGGACCTCTGCTTCTTTATTGGTAGGTACAGTAGTCTATATTTGGTTTAGTGTCCATATTTAGTGTCAATATATTTCCAATCTTCCTGAACAGTGTTAATGTGAGTGCACTATTAACAGGGACAGTAATTGTACAGTAGTGTGTATAGCGTGCTGTAGGTGTGTGCAACCTTGCTCTCCCCCTTCCTCTCGTGTGAATGTGAGTGAACCCTCCTGTGAGGGTGATTACGGCCGTCATGGTGACAGACTGAACCACTTGTGGTGCCGACCCGTGTGTTCATCTAATTAATCAGCTGGCCCTGTGTTTGCACAGACAACACACATACACAGTGCAGATGGGCGGGGGGGTAGCCGAGGCTGTGTGTGTGTGACACGGCGTGCCTGCATCTTTTGTTTGCTCTCCTGCTCGGTCCACAGCTGCCTCTCGCCGTGAGCACGGCATTCTGGGTTAATAATAGGCCGGGCCTGCTGCTCCCGCTCTTCTTGTGAGAGACAACGACATAGAGCAGGCACACACACTTATTTCTAGCGCTGTCATAGTGTACACACACACACACAGAGAGAGACACAGGCACATAGTACACACAGTAAATGAACCCACCAAAAACAGCCATATTCACGTCAGTACTATGAGTATGGCGCCACACATTGTAAACACTGTGCACACAGTAGTTAATCACATACTTTAGGCAGTTTTCTCAGGCACAACTCTATATACAAATACACAAGCAATGCCGCTCCCAGAGCATGTGCACGGACCCTGTTGACACAGCATAGCCAACAACACACACACATCTACATTTAAAACATGGGCTAATGTGGATCTGTTACTAAGGCTCCTGAAACATAGCTTTCACCAGACTCCAATCCCCTCCGTGAGGTAGGCCCTGTCCGTCTCTACTACTACAGACCCAGGGAACCAACCTCTAGTCTACAGGTTGCACTACCACTAGACGGAAGTCACAGAACCCTGGCACCATGCTGCTGGTCAGTTTGGGTCAAGCAGGCCTCAGTCTCCAGAGTCCTGAGTTGTCCCCTACAGTGGAAACTCTACGCTGGTGCTCTGTGGTTTGGTGGCTTTGTGGCTTGGTCCAAGTCCCAGCCCAGCCAGTGGCTGCTTCTAACTTCTAACTGAGCATGGCAGATAAATAACACAACTCTCTATTCCTTTGAGGAGAAAACAACAGTGGTAGGAAAATGCATCAGGCCTGGACCTAACCAAACTCAGCTAGTTAAACACAATCACAAACACACACCACCGGCCCTGGAACAAGTGGAAACCGACTTTGTTTGTCGTCTTTCCATACAATTAAAGACTTAGGAATGTAATGAAGGCAGAGGTATTGGCAGTGTAGCACCAGCACCAGGTTCTGGGCTCTGGGGTTCAGGTCCTGCCAGTGTGCCTTTCTCTCTCTCTCTGTGTGTGTGTCTGTGTGTGCGTGTCTGTGTGTGCGTGTCTGTGTGTGCGTGTCTTTGTGTGTGTGTCTGTGTGTGCGTGTCTGTGTGTGCGTGTCTGTGTGTGCGTGCTTTTCAGTGTGTTTCTCCGTCAAGATGTTGGCCAGCGGCAGGCAGACGGAGTGCCCGGGCAGGCCGGAGATCCTTGGTAATGTTGGAACTTAACATTGACCTTCAGCCAGGAAAACAGAAAGAGAATCCTTTTATTTGTGTTTACAGAGTCCCATATCAATGTTTTGAATATAATATTGTCTTGTTTGTATGCAAATGGCCTCTTGTACCAGCTCGTGGGTTGTGTTTCAGTTAGCTTGTCTATCTTAGATGTCATTGTTGATTTGTGTTTCCTAACAGAGAGTAGTGTGCTTTGTGTGACTGTAAGGGGAGTGTACATGTCAAGTGTCTCAGAGAACTGTTGAGTCACTCTGCCCTGCTCTAGTAAACAGTAAAGTGATGTGCATTGCCCCTCCACACACACACACACACACACACACACACACACACACACACACACACACACACACACACACCATATCACATCTCCACATGGCAGTCAGGTTACTGCAGTTATCCGCCATTCTAGTTATGTGGATGCAGGAATTCTTTTAACTCACTAAACTAGCCTCCAGTCCGGAAAAATCTCTTAAAATGCCATTAAGTGCCATTAGGTGTTTAGTCACTGTGAAATGCAGCAGACACATAGAATGTGTCATTATCTGATCCCTACTGCACATCCTAAGGTGATGGTCTATTGTGGTAGAAGTTTAGATTAATCTTCTGGTTGGCCATTCCGGATCCTATTGGCTTCCATTCCAACATTTTAGGATGGCCATTCTGGCTCCAATCCTGTTGGCTTCCACCTTGTAACTCACTCTTGTGGTCATCTGATGGCTTCCTGTGAGCAGACATTATAGGGGCCGGATCAAAAGACGTGTGTTGGGAATCACTTAGAAATGGGAAATCCACAGATGATTCACAGAGATGAGTGACTTTGTTAAAACTGCAGCAGTGTTCTAATGAGGCTATAGTGTTCTGACTGGAGCTCTACTGTTACTGTGATCTGTCTCTCTGGCAGCGTGTCAGACTAGAGTAACAGACTTCAGAGCTACAGTTAAACAGGCAAAAAAGAGATGTTAGCCTAGCAACCCTGGAATGTTTTTAGTCGTCTAGATTCTGTTACTGAAACTGACCATATATTTCCAATGAAATATGATCATTAAGTGGACTTGTCCATTTGACTTGAACGCCTGATGTTTTCTCTTCTACCCGAGGCTCTCAGAAGATGTGTGCATGTCATTGCAAGTCTTCCTTTTGACCAACTGAATCTTGGCTTGCCTGTCCCGTGCCTTGCACAAGTGTTATCCATCGTCACATGTTTTCTTCATTTGGTAGAGTGGAGAGAACAATCACTCAGTCTTCTTGTTATTTTCTGAAGCTGGTTCTCTGTTGGAGCGCCCTACATGCCCTTTTCTGCTTCACACTTCAGTGTTTGTCTGTCAGGGAACGTTTTTTTCAATCTGTCAGACGGGAACCAGGGTGATTACCTGTTTTCCATCCTAACTGATGACTTGTTTATCATAGAAAATCCACATCTGTTTGACTGTTTCACTTCTGTTTCTCATTGCAGAGATCATTTTAGCAGATCCCTTTTAGACATGAAATGTACACTAGACATGACGTTAAAGATCACTGTGTGATTCCAAACAAAGAAAAGCAAAGAAAAATAATTGGGGTCAGAAAGGCCACACTATGTAGATTTAATAAGGGCAGTCTGTTTCTCCCCTATGTCTGGGTTAGGTAAAGTGATTCATGTGAGTTTCCCCTTTGAGATAATGACATGACACACACTGAAAACCTAGTTTTACCACCAATCAGTACACTGATGGACTTTGATCGAGGAGGGACTCTCTGTCTTTGACTGTAATTAGCCTAAGTCACAGTGATTGAAGGGTTCGTTCCCCACTACAGTACTGTCTGAGAGGTGACACTGGTCTGATGGGGAGGGAAGTCATGTTCATGGGCTGGTTTAGTCACACATCCAGTAAAATAGATTAGCCCTAGGACCAGAGAGCTATGCCTTAGAAGCGAAATGACAGTTCACTGTATGAAGAGCAGTTCCCTGGCTTAATAGGGACCCCCCCCTCCTAGTCATATAAAGAGGATCTCCCTTCCAGAGGGTTAAAGAGACCCAGGGTTCTCTGTAGTAAGCTGGGCTAAATCATCACGTTTCTGATGCAGTCATAAAAACAAGTCAATCTGAGACATTGGTTCAGGTATGAAACTACTGAAGTCAAGCACAATTTGAAAGATTTTTCCCTACATTACTTCAGATTATAGGCCTAATTGATAATATTTTATATAACTGTCAGTCTTGTTAGAGCCAATTTTGAAACCTTACCAGTAGTCGATTAACAGGATATCTAATGCCCGTGTGAAAGTTTGCATTGTTTTGTGTGTTTTGTGTGTGTTCTGTGGAACGTTTTCTAAACAGACACAACTGCAGATAGACATTGTGCTTGAGACTTACATTAAACACATACAATAATGGTTCATTTTTAGTTGAACATTTCAGCTCGTGTGCTGTGATTAGAACGTGGATACATTGTTGTAGACTGATGTTTTATGTAAAGCTGTCTGTCGCAGTTAACCGACAAATACAGTCTATGTGTGAAGATAGATAGCCGTGTGTGATGGGAGAGGAAGAACCATCCGCCCACGCCAACAGGATAGAGACAGTGGCTAGCCAGCCAAGCACAAAGGCCTGCCCCTCCCTCTGTCACATCAGCAGTAGTAGCAGCTCATAGATCACACAAACAAATACAAATAAACACCTCTATTTCTATCATGGAACCACCAATAAGTTTTCACTGCTTTTTTTAATGGTAGTCAACTAGCAAGTACAGTTGACGCTACAGTATTCATTGTCGATACTGTAAAATTATGTTTGAAATAGTTGTAATTACTTTTTCTGAGAAATGTATTTTGTACCGGTTTTACAGGAGTGCAATGACTTTGAGACGTTGTAATTGTATTCAGATATATAGCTGATGATTCTTAGGGATGGGGGTAACAGTTGATATATAGCTGATGATTCTTATCGATGGGGGTAACAGTTGATATTTAGCTGATGTTCTTAGGGATGGGGGTAACAGTTGAATAATAGCTGATGATTCTTATCGATGGGGGTAACAGTTGATATATAGCTGATGTTCTTAGGGATGGGGGTAACAGTTGATATATAGCTGATGTTCTTAGGGATGGGGGTAACAGTTGATATTTAGCTGATGATTCTTATCGATGGGGGTAACAGTTGATATAGCTGATGTTCTTAGGGATGGGGGTAACAGTTGATATTTAGCTGATGTTCTTAGGGATGGGGATAACAGTTGATATTTAGCTGATGTTCTTAGGGATGGGGGTAACAGTTGATATATAGCTGATGATTCTTAGGGATGGGGGTAACAGTTGATATATAGCTGATGATTCTTATCGATGGGGGTAACAGTTGATATATAGCTGATGATTCTTAGGGATGGGGGTAACAGTTGAATAATAGCTGATGATTCTTATCGATGGGGGTAACAGTTGATATATAGCTGATGATTCTTATCGATGGGGGTAACAGTTGATATATAGCTGATGATTCTTAGGGATGGGGGTAACAGTTGATATATAGCTGATGATTCTTAGGGATGGGGGTAACAGTTGATATTTAGCTGATGTTCTTAGGGATGGGGGTAACAGTTGATATATAGCTGATGATTCTTAGGGATGGGGGTAACAGTTGATATTTAGCTGATGTTCTTAGGGATGGGGGTAACAGTTGATATTTAGCTGATGTTCTTAGGGATGGGGGTAACAGTTGATATATAGCTGATGATTCTTATCGATGGGGGTAACAGTTGATATATAGCTGATGATTCTTATCGATGGGGGTAACAGTTGATATATAGCTGATGATTCTTAGGGATGGGGGTAACAGTTGATATATAGCTGATGATTCTTAGGGATGGGGGTAACAGTTGATATATAGCTGATGATTCTTATCGATGGGGGTAACAGTTGATATATAGCTGATGTTCTTAGGGATGGGGGTAACAGTTGATATATAGCTGATGATTCTTAGGGATGGGGGTAACAGTTGATATTTAGCTGATGTTCTTAGGGATGGGGGTAACAGTTGATATATAGCTGATGATTCTTAGGGATGGGGGAACAGTTGATATATAGCTGATGTTCTTAGGGATGGGGGTAACAGTTGATATATAGCTGATGATTCTTAGGGATGGGGGTAACAGTTGATATATAGCTGATGTTCTTAGGGATGGGGGTAACAGTTGATATATAGCTGATGATTCTTAGGGATGGGGGTAACAGTTGATATATAGCTGATGATTCTTAGGGATGGGGATAACAGTTGATATTTAGCTGATGATTCTTAGGGATGGGGGTAACAGTTGATATTTAGCTGATGTTCTTAGGGATGGGGGTAACAGTTGATATATAGCTGATGATTCTTATCGATGGGGGTAACAGTTGATATTTAGCTGATGTTCTTAGGGATGGGGGTAACAGTTGATATATAGCTGATGATTCTTAGGGATGGGGGTAACTGTTGATATATAGCTGATGAATCTTAGGGATGGGGGTAACAACTGGAATACAGAATATCAAGGCTTTTAATTAAATTGATGAAAAAGTATCATTCTTGATTTGTGTTAATGAATAAATTATTATTTAACCCCATACACAGCAACATGTGGTTAAGAAATATAAAGGGAAGATCTTAAGATGAATTCATTTGAACGGACTTCCTAATATCTCGATAATACTCTGAATTTAATCTACACGTGATTTGACTGTCAATGTTCCTCTCACTCCATCTACCAATAATATACCACATATATAAATACCCATATATAATATGACCCATATAAAGCAGATGCTGACTTGTCCATCAGACACGGTGGGCCATTAAATGTATGATTTCACAACAGACAGTTGCACAACAAGTGGCCAGTTGTAGGTAAGAGAAGAGGAATCCCCAAGCAGCAGGGCTGGTACTGTTGCTGTGGTGTATGTGCAGGTCTGGCTGAATACCTGCGTGTCTATCTGTCTTAATGTGTGTCAAACTGTCAGAGCTCAGAGGACTCACTCACCATCTCCTCGCTCTAAACCAGATAGTCAAACCCTCTCCTCTCTTTGCCCTCTGTCTCTTTGACCTGCCATGACTTTTGACACCTATGTGCCACATCAGGAAATGAACGGTGTATGAATGCCGCCACTGCTGCACGAATGCAAAGCTACCAGTCGCTGCTGTGTGGAAAATATCTTCACTTTTTCCACAAATACCAAACCAGGCTACGTATCCTCTCCTTTCACTCTCTCTCTCCTCTTTCTCTCTTTTCTCTCTCCCCTCTCTCTTCTCTCCCTCTCTTTTCTAGTTCTTCTCTTTCTCCCTCTCTCTTTCTCACCCTCCTTTTTGTTCCACAGGTACTGTAGTTAACCAGATGCAGCTTCAGTTAGCGTGATATGGGGGTTAGAAGTTGATTTACTTTACGGCTGTGATTTTTACAGGCTCCCCGCTGGTTCTCCCGCTGAGCCACGCAGGACCCGGTGTGAGCTGAAAACAGCTTTGGCACCACTGTAACAGTCAGGCCTCTGTTGGAGGCATCTCCAACATGCCCCACTGCCAGAGAGCGAAGAGAAAATAACTTATTTATTTAATATTAGGCCTAGCTAGCTCTGCCTGGCAGAGTAATTACCTACAGCACTGTGCTTGAGTGCCTCTCTGGGGTCGACAACATGTGTTGTAACAATGGATTAGTTTTATACAGGCCCATTTACTACACTCGCAAACCCACAATAATAGGCCAGAGGAAATGTACTCAAGCTCCATTAAGAGGTGGAAGAAATGAAGAAACGCAATAGAGAAATGGTGCTCGCTAGGCCATTCAATAAACGGAGGATGATATTTATAGGAGTCGACATGTTGTGGTGGTAAAGACTAAATATCTTGGACGCTGTCAAAGGTCATGTTTGTCGGTAATGACACACGGCAGTGAATGGAATAGTTTATCCTCGCTTTCTGGTTGTTGACGGTGGTTTTGTCATTCCAAAGCTGTGAGTTGAACCTCTGGGTCTTGCCAGTGTATGTATGAGTTTTTCCCTCTATCTCTCCACTGTGATATGCTGAAGCTGAACTTTTCTGTGTTCAGAGTAGTCAGTAAGTGAGCTGGGCAACATCGCCCTCTGCTGGTAAACATTTGTATTTTCTCACAGTCCGAATGCATTCAGGAACACAATTTAGATTTGCTTTCTTGATAATATATGACAATTAATGTGTCCTGAAAAACTTTGGGTCAATTGAAGTTGAAGAAAGCCTTGCTAAGGTTTAGTAGCCTATAATAATAAACCATCTGGACTATGTTGTTCAGCTGTAGTGAACCTGTATCCTCTCTCTTTGTGTTTCCAGTGAATGAGATCATCGGCAGAGACATGTCCCAGTCCCCTGGTGGCGGTGCCCAGTCGTAGCGCTTTCCGTGGCCAGGCCTCCACACACCCAGCTGGGCATAGCAGTGTCCTCACCAGCCCCAACACCACCACCTCCACCACAGGACTTTACCTGCCTCTAGGCAGGACAGACTGGGCTGAGATTCCCCTTTACACTTCATGGCCCTACCAGTCCACAAAAAGACCTCCAGACACACATGAACAAACCTTTCATATACCCACATGGCAGCAAAAGAGCTCAGATTCACCCACCTACACATGTATACATCAGATTATAAACAGGAGAACACCACAGGGTGGTGACAAACTAGGATTATTGGGGTCAGTGAGTGGCAGAAAGACGAGGAACATGTTCTCTGTTCAGTTGACTTCGGGTTCATTTTTAGCATTAGTTCTCAGTCCTGGGCTCAGATCCCCAGAGGTGATCACTGGTTTAGATAGTGATCACCTCCTAAACGGTTTCTATGCAGCTAAACTCTCTGTTCAGGGTGTTTGGTTGGAGTATGTAATATACCCTCTCAAGTCACAATGTTGTCCCTAACAGTGTAGTGCTCAGTGAGGAAAAATAGGACCCCTCAGTAGGAATAAAGAAGGGTTGAATACTGTACTCATGATTTTCTCACCAGCATAGACCTCGACAGTACAAACACCCGGTTGGTTGAGCACCCTCTGGGAGTGTAGAGGTAGTACTGCAGCCCCACTGCGACACCCCCATCACCCTTGTCCTTCTTTGTCTCTGGTCTCTGGGTGCCTGGGAGCCCCTTCTCTTCTTCTCTGGTGCTGGACTGGGATCTGTAATATGCAACATTCCACACTTCTAGTGACCTTCCAGCCATGTAGATATAGTGCCTTCAGAAAGTGTTCACACCCCTTGACTTTTTCCACATTTTGTTGTGGTACAGCCTGAATTTCAAATATATTAAATGTAGTAATTTTTGTCGCTGGCCTACACGCAATACCCAATAATGTCAAAGTGGACTTATGTTTTCAGAATTGTTTATAAATTCATAAAAAATAAAAATCTGAAATGTCTTGAGTGAATAAGTATTCAACCCCTTTGTTAGTACAAGCCTAAATAAGTTCAGGAGTAAAAATGAGCTTAACAAGTCACATAAGTTGCATGGACTCTCTGTGTGCAATAACAGTGTTCAACATGATTTTTGAATGACTATCTCATCTCTGTACCCCACCCATAAAATTATCTGTCAAGCAGTGAATTTCAAACACAGATTCAACCACAAAGACCAGGGAGTTTTTCCAATGCCTCGCAAAGAAGGGCACCTATTGGTAGATAGGTAAAAAAAAAAAAAAAAAAAAAATGATATTGAGCATATCCCTTTGAGCATGGAGAAGTTATTAATTATATTTTAGATGGTGTATCAATACACCCAGTCACTACAAAGATACAGGCATCCTTCCTAACTCAGTTGCCAGAGAGGAAGGAAATGGCTTAGAGATTTCACCATGAGGCCAATGGTCACTTTAAAACAGTTACAGAATTTAATGGCAGTGAAAGGAGAAAACAGGATGAATCAACAACATTGTAGTTATTCCACAATACTAACCTAAATGACAGAGTGAAAAGAGGGAAGCCTGTACAGAATAAACATATTCCAAAACATGCATCCTGTTTGCAACAAGGCACTAAAGTAATACACAAAAACATTTGGCAAAGCGATTCACTTTTTGTTCTGAGTACAAAGTGTTATGTACTCTCCATATGTTCAAGCATAGTGATGGCTGCATCATGTTATGTGTATGCTTGTAATCGATAAGGACTGGAGATTTTTTTTAAATTAAATATTAAGCAGAATGGAGCACAGGCAAAATTCTAGAGGGAAATCTGGTTCATTCTGCTTTCCACCAGACACTGGGAGGTGAATTCACTTTTCAGAAGGACAATAACTTAAAACACAAGGCCTAATCTACACTGAAGTTGCTTACCAAGAAGACAGTGGATGTTCCTGAGTGGCCAAATTACAATTTTGACTTAAATCTGCTTGAAAATCTATGGCAAGACCTGAAAATGGTTGTCTACCTATGATCAACATCCAATTTGACAGAGCTTGAAGAATTTAATGGGCAAATGTTTCACAATCCAGGTGTGCAAAGCTCTTAGAGATAGATATACCCAGAAAGACTCACAGCTCTAATCACTGCTTAAGGTGCTTCTATAAAGTATTGACTCAGGGGTGGGAATACTTATGTAAATGAGATTTCTGTATTTCATTTTCAATAAATTAGCAAACATTTATAAAAACATGTTTTTACTGTCATTATGGGTTATTGTGTGTAGATGGTTGAGATGTAAAAAATCTATATTTAATCCATTTTCTATTCAGGCTGTACCACAACAAAAGGTGGAATAAGTCAAAGGGTATGAATACCTTCTGAAGCCACTGTATCTGTGTATTAATACTACTCTCCTCCTGACTCCCCACACCTCCTCTTCAGGTTGAACAAATGCCTTATAAACCTTGTTAAATAGCAGCTTTGAATGATAGGATGGTAAACGCTTTTGTTGTTTGTTTGCACAGCTGACTCTTCATGCAGAGTATGACTTTGATTTTTATAGAAATTAGATGGATTTCTGAGTTTGTGATATGGAGACGCTTGACTTTCGATGAATATGTTTTATGCGATGGATAGATGAACACTGGTTTCCTCCAGACCGAGGTAGCCTGTTAAGACAAGTAAATATATATATTTGTAACTGTAAGTAGACTCGTTGGAGTTTAATTAAAGGTGGTGTTTGAATTATCCACAGAGCAAGACGGACCTGTGTTCCTCTGAGCTCTGTCATGCAATAACTAAAGTGCGTCTGAAATGGCACCTTATTCCCCGTATAGTGCACTACTTTTGGCCAGCATACTGTAAGTGTGGATGCACACTAACTGTCTTGATGCCCTGGGCCCAGTTTTTCTAAACTTTTAATCTGGATAAGAATGTTCCGGATTCTGTTATCCTCTTTTGCAATCAGGATCAGATTGATCTGGCTGTTTTTGGGCCGGTTTTTCAGAAAATAATCGGACAGGATCATTCTGATCCACAACATGAAGATCACAGAATCCAGATTGTCAGTGCTTTCAACAGGCCTACACCTTTCCATCTAGTGGACAAGTTATGGTACTACTACACTGTCATAGGGAAACAGAGATGAGTAAACTTCATGAATAAAGGTAACTAACTATATGACAAATAATAGAGCCAGCATATCACCTATAAGTAAGTACATGCATTTATCTGACACTTCTCAATATAACAACTGACTACACGCTTAATACTGCTGTCAATTTAACGTAATGAACCTTTCCTTTTCAGATGTAAGAATGTTTTTAGTTACATTGAAATGTATTGGTTGTGGTGCTTTTCACCTTTCTAAATCCACCCTGAATACACCCTTCCAGTGGGATCAAGATAATCCAGATTTTAGGCATCAAAACTATCATCACTACCTTTTAGGAGTACAAAAAAAATGCAACAACTACATTTAATCACGATTTAATGGTCAGATTGAATTACCAAATCTGGAGGATCAGAATAATTTTCTTTTCTTTTGAAAAACCCAATTCTATCATGTCATTTGTCAGATAACTTTTTGAAAAACTGGGCCCAGAGACTTGTGTGCCTTCCACTTTGTAACAACCATACCTTCTGAGGGTAAAGCAGCTTCACGCCACATACTATTGGAAATAATATAACACATTGAAAACTGCAGATTTAAACTGTTGATAAAAGTATTTTATACATAGTCATTTATATATATTGTATTTATGTATAGCCCCCCCCCCCCCCCCCCCCCCCCTCCATCAGCCCTGATGAACAAGGTTAAGTTTGTTTTAAAAAACGATTTCCATTTTTGTATGTTGTTGGTTCTTCCAGGCCCCCTGTGTGTTGCACATCACGACAATCACGACAAATTATAATTTTCTCTTCAGGATGGTACCTTAACAAAAATATGTATTTGTCAATCTTCCTCCTTGGGGAGACATACAGACTGCGAATGTATGGAATATTGATAGCAATAATAAAAATATTTTCAGTTTGCCTGAGAATTACAACAACAAAAAGTCCAAAGAAAATGACAAAGCTGAGTGTTGAAAAGCAACATATTCCAGTCCAACATCATCATAAGGATGTTTCCAGAATGTGATTCTGAATGCTGGATAGATGTATGTATGTAGGTATGTATGTATGCCATACATTACGTAGTCATGCTGTAATATAACATGTTGATTGGTCTGGGTAGGAACAACTCCTATTGCCTTAACATGTTCTCTGTGATTGGACAATGATATATGTATATTCTTGCATGTACATTTGTTTTCTCTGAGAGGATGTTGCTAATGACAACTGTCCAAGTCCAGTGAGAAATAGAAAATAATTCTGCTATACACAAAAAACCTGCCTGATGCCTTTAAAAAAAAGTTTTAAAAATTGTTAAGAAAAAGAACCTTGATGCCTATAGTTGTAGATGCAGCAGAGATGCTTGGTTCTGTTACTTCAAGGCTCCGTTTACACAGGTAGTCCAATTCTGATATTTTTCTCACTAATCAGATCAGCTCTGATAAAGTTCTGTGATTGGTCTAAGAACCAATTAGTGGAACAAATATCAGAATTGGGCTGCCTGTATAAACGCAGCCTTCTAGAGTATCAGCACAATACTTATTGTGAATCTGCCTTGTAAAGGACACAGTACAAGCGTCTTAGTAGATTATATATATATATGTGTGTGTGTGTGTGTGTGTGTGTTTGTACCCAATAAACTGTAGATAAGTGGGGGTTTTTTACAATGAATTTCAGTTCTGTACAATACAAGCACACATATGTATTAGGCTACTATGCAAACCATGACGGAAGCATCATGACAACGTGATATTTGGCATCAACTACAAAATAACTGGTTTGTTTATAATAATCTCTCTTTTGGCTTTTGTTTTATGTGTAAAACATTTTCAAATAGTGAGGAGAGAATGTCACTATTTGTTTATTTAAACTATAGGAAGGCCTTAACTCACGTGTTGAATATGAATTACTGTTGTCTATATGCTCTTCTGGGTTAATAATTTACTTGAGAATATATATTTTGGACAGCAGGACGTTAGTTACAAGAGGAAGGGCTGGCTCTGGTGCTGCTTGTTACTGTTACCTGATTCACAGTATAGAGCTGATCATAACCGTACTGTGCTGGCTTGGATGTTTCATTTTCACATGGTCCTTTCCAGCACAGTTCCAGCACTATGTAGATGCGTAAACAGGGCAGCCCAGTACAGCTCGGCTTGGCGCAGCTTGGCTCTATAGTGTGAATGAGGCATATGAGTCCAGAAACAAAAGCAGCATTAAATTCAGTAACCATTCGCTCTCTGCCATCCTCTTCTGTAAAACCAAAGATAAACAATATGTTCCCATTTTACATACTGGTAAAAAGCAACACAGACTGACATTAGAACTCTATTTTTGATACTTTCAAATGGATGTCATTCCTAACGGTTGGGTGCATATATCTATAAATATATGTTTTGTAAAAGAAAAGGGAAATACAGGTTTTAGCTGATGTTTACAGGAACCTTGTATTGTCATTTCATGTACATTTTGTATTTTAAAACCATTTTGTAATTTAAGACTGCAGTGCTTTTTGAACGTATTCTAAGGGAATACCTTGCATTTAGGCTCTTACAGTAGTGTATCAATAAAAATACAAACGTCAATCTGGGGCTTTGTGTTCTCTTTCTATACTGAACAAATATATAAACGCAACATGGAACAATTTCTAAGATTTTACTGAGTTACAGTTCATATAAGCAAACAAGTAAATTGAAATAAATTAGGCCTTAATCTATGTATTTCCCATTACTAGGAATACAGATATGTCATCCAGAACTGGGACATTTTCAGCTTCCAGGAATTGTGTACAGATCCTTGCGACATGGGTCCGTGCATTATCATGCTGAAACATGAGGTAATGGGGTGGATGAATGGCACGACAATGAGCCTCAGGATCTCGTCACGGTATCTCTGCATTCAAATTGCCATCAATAAAGTGAAATGGTGTTCGTTGTCCGTAGTTTATGCCTGCCCATACCATAACCCTTCTGCCACCCATGGGACACTCTGTTCACAACGTTGACATCAGCATACAACATACCATCTGCCCGGTACAGTTGGAACCGGGATTAATCTGTGAAGGACACACTTCTCCAGCATGCCAGTGGCCATCGATGGTGAGCATTTGCACCCTAAAGTTGGTTATGACGCCGAACTGCAGTCAGGTCAAGACCCTGGTGAGGACGAGAAGCACGCAGATGAGTTTCACTGAGACGGTTTCCGATAGTTTATGCAGAAATTCTTCAGTTGTGCAAATCCAGTTTATCAGCGGTCTGGGTGGCTGGTCTAAGATGATCCCGTAGGTGAAGAAGCTGGAGGCCCTGGGCTGGCTTGTTACACATGATCTGCGGTTGTGAGGCCTGTTGGACGTACAGTGCCTTGCGAAAGTATTCGGCCCCCTTGAACTTTGCGACCTTTTGCCACATTTCAGGCTTCAAACATAAAGATATAAAACTGTATTTTTTTGTGAAGAATCAACAACAAGTGGGACACAATCATGAAGTGGAACAACATTTATTGGATATTTTAAACTTTTTTAACAAATCAAAAACTGAAAAATTGGGCGTGCAAAATTATTCAGCCCCCTTAAGTTAATACTTTGTAGCGCCACCTTTTGCTGCGATTACAGCTGTAAATCGCTTTGGGTATGTCTCTATCAGTTTTGCACATCGAGAGACTGAAATTTTTTCCCATTCCTCCTTGCAAAACAGCTCGAGCTCAGTGAGGTTGGATGGAGAGCATTTGTGAACAGCAGTTTTCAGTTCTTTCCACAGATTCTCGATTGGATTCAGGTCTGGACTTTGACTTGGCCATTCTAACACCTGGATATGTTTATTTTTGAACCATTCCATTGTAGATTTTGCTTTATGTTTTGGATCATTGTCTTGTTGGAAGACAAATCTCCGTCCCAGTCTCAGGTCTTTTGCAGACTCCATCAGGTTTTCTTCCAGAATGGTCCTGTATTTGGCTCCATCCATCTTCCCATCAATTTTAACCATCATCCCTGTCCCTGCTGAAGAAAAGCAGGCCCAAACCATGATGCTGCCACCACCATGTTTGACAGTGGGGATGGTGTGTTCAGCTGTGTTGCTTTTACGCCAAACATAACGTTTTGCATTGTTGCCAAAAAGTTCAATTTTGGTTTCATCTGACCAGAGCACCTTCTTCCACGTTTGGTGTGTCTCCCAGGTGGCTTGTGGCAAACTTTAAACAACACTTTTTATGGATATCTTTAAGAAATGGCTTTCTTCTTGCCACTCTTCCATAAAGGCCAGATTTTTGCAATATACGACTGATTGTTGTCCTATGGACAGAATATCCCACCTCAGCTGTAGATCTCTGCAGTTCATCCAGAGTGATCATGGGCCTCTTGGCTGCATCTCTGATCAGTCTTCTCCTTGTATGAGCTGAAAGTTTAGAGGGACGGCCAGGTCTTGGTAGATTTGCAGTGGTCTGAAACTCCTTCCATTTCAATATTATCGCTTGTACAGTGCTCCTTGGGATGTTTAAAGCTTGGGAAATCTTTTTGTATCCAAATCCGGCTTTAAACTTCTTCACAACAGTATCTCGGACCTGCCTGGTGTGTTCCTTGTTCTTCATGATGCTCTCTGCGCTTTTGACGGACCTCTGAGACTATCACAGTGCAGGTGCATTTATACGGAGACTTGATTACACACAGGTGGATTGTATTTATCATCATTAGTAATTTAGGTCAACATTGGATCATTCAGAGATCCTCACTGAACTTCTGGAGAGAGTTTGCTGCACTGAAAGTAAAGGGGCTGAATAATTTTGCACGCCCAATTTTTCAGTTTTTGATTTGTTAAAAAAGTTTGAAATATCCAATAAATGTCGTTCCACTTCATGATTGTGTCCCACTTGTTGTTGATTCTTCACAAAAAAATACAGTTTTATATCTTTATGTTTGAAGCCTGAAATGCGGCAAAAGGTCGCAAAGTTCAAGGGGGCCGAATACTTTCGCAAGGCACTGTACTACCAAATTCTCTAAAATGACGTTGGTGGCTTATGGTAGAGAAATTAACATTCCTGCAGTCAGCATGTCAATTGCACGCTCCCTCAAAACTTGAGACATCAACACCATTGTGTCGTGGACATTTTAGTTGCCTTTTGTCCCCAGTATAAGGTACACCTGTGTAAGGATCATGCTTCTTGATATGCCACACACCAGTCAGATGGATGGATTATCTTGGCAAAGGAGAAATGCTCACTAACGAGGATGTAAACATATGTGCACATGGAAAATGTCTGATCTTTTATTTCAGCTCATGAAACATGGGACCAACACCTTACATGTTTATATTTTTGTTCAGTGTAAATTAATTGGTTGTGTGGGAGGAATGATGGTGATGATCCTGAAGAGATCACCTTATCACTGATAGACAAATCACTTTATGCAGGGCCTCATTTCATTGGAGTCATCCAGACCTACACTGGAATATACATGTGGAATTGACTGGATCAGCCTACTAATAGGGATTACTAGAATACCTTTATGAACGTGTATGTGCCATTAACGATTCGAGTCATCTTTTGCACCACTAGTTGTCCAATTCAATCCAGTGTAAAAATACAAGTTTCATTGGTGCATTATGCCATACACTCAAAAAAGGTTTTCACAGCAAAACAAGGTTACTAGTTGTCAATAAGCACACCATCCACAATGTCACAGACTACTGTTTATTGGCCTCATCTAAAATGTCGGACTTCTTCAATAGAATTTCATTGATACAGTTCAGAACAAATTAAGGCAATTTAAACACTGGGGCAATAAAGTTCCATGTATTTATTCAAACAGTTATATACACATACAGTAGTTAAATTCATTCAAGTCAAGTCTCAAACTTGCTTAAAAAGAAACAAAAAATATATTCCGTCTGCCACCAGAGGTCAGCCAAGCCACAGAGGGGCCTGCTATTGCACTCTGGGTAATATAGGCACAGCGAAGATGAGAAACCAGACACTAGTATTCTCAGCAGCCCAGTCACACTCATTCGCCATTTTTTTGTAATATATATATATATATATATATTTATTTCTACCGTTCGTAGGTCCAAAAACAAGGGTTTTCTATAAAATATAGTCTGGAAGAAAACAGATGGCACAGAGATCTACTCTCTTTAAGGATATTGCTTAAAGATCATGCAGACCAACCGCCAACTCTTTTCACATTTAAATACATTTAAGGAAGAGTTTTTTTGGATTAAACAAAGAATCAATATTGGTCATGCTCGTACACTACAGAACTAAATTAGACTTCAGCTACTTGAGCCTTAGCCTACTCGGATTGTAACAAAGAGTGCTTGGACATATTATTCTAAATAGAATTGCATGCCATACAAATGCTTTCACAGCAGAAACAAACACGGTTACACAAGTAGCTGTGATTAAGCTCAGCATCCAGCATGTTACTGTGGCTCTCACTACTGTACATAGTGGCCTTGTCTTTTCTAGTTTTAGAAAAGGGAGTAGTGGAACAAGCGTCTGATTTCCCTTCTATCCAGTACAGTAGTAGTTTCAGTCTGTCTATATGGCTCTTATCTAATATTACACTGTACAGCCCAGCATTGGAAGGCACATCATTTACAACTAACATGCATACAGTACATACATAGTTTTTGCAGACATGCACACACACAGTAGTGTTTTCAGACTGACAAACCAGACAGGGGAATAGGGATTTTGTGTGAAGGTATGAACGTCTTATATAGTGGGGCTGTAGTGGTCATTTAGCTAAAACAAGGGGCGAAGTGGTTTCATGCTTTAGGTGAGTGGTACATTTCATTGGCATCGTCGGTGGATGTTATGGAAGTATTCACACAAGGCACTTCGTGCCAGACACACAGGAAGGAGGATTTGCATCGTATATAAATATGTGACCAACCTAGTGCTGTGGGGAGAGGTGTCTGTCGGTCTGTGTATGAATGTTGAGAGGGAGCTTGAGAAGGAGGCTAAGAGGGAGGAGTCTCGGCAGATTGTTTGTGGGGAGGTGTGTGTGTGTTTGTATCAGTAGTGGAGGGAGAGGAAGTGACAAGGGAGAAGGAATCAGCGGTTGTGGTCCTCGACTCCTCCCTCCATGGTAGCGGTCAGCTGGTCGAGGTCAGTCACAGCACACCAGCAGACGGACGGGGAGACCAGACAGGGGGTGGTTGGCGCGCTCGGCCACGGCCCGCCTGGCTGACTCCTCGCTGGGGAAGGTGATCAGGGCCTCGCCGCTACGCTGGCCACTGAAGTTGTACAACAGGAGGACGGCGTCCGGCTGGAGCTGGAGGCAACAAACCACAGGAGATGGAGAGATGAAGAGAGTCGTGGAGAGAGCGAGAGAGATAGAGAGAGAGACAGAGGGGATAGAGGCCACACCGCTCAGTCATTAGCACCATCCCAACACCAGGGGGCCACAACCCAGAAGAGTTGGAGAGTAGATCCTGCACTGATCAACCCAGTAGAGTTGGATGAGTCAGACGAGAAACCACCGGTCAATGCAATTCCTTCTAATGCATGCTTCCCTTTAGAAGAGCTACAGTCCAAAAAAAGCAATCCCCTGATCAGTCTGTGGGATCAGGATAGCAATGTGTTAATCAACTCAGAAAGAACACCACTAGGTTAGCACACTCAGGTCAAGGGCTAGATGAGAGAGATAGAGGAAAAGAGGAGAAACAAAGAGTCACTCTGGAGCACACTGTTGATTTGACATTAGGCAGGTGGACTGGCAGGCAGGCAGACGGGGGCCATGTGAGGTACAGGGTAGGCTGGTAACTTACCTTAGTCTCCCTACAGACAGAGCCACTCTTTGGGCTGAATCAGACTCCTGGTCTGTCCCTGACTCATCTGAACCATGCTGCTGTAGTCTTCAGGAGAGTACTACAGTGTAATGAGGTTCACAGTCAGACAGGGGGACTCAGTAGAACATTATACACGCACACCACAAATACAATCACACTAAATGTAGATACACCACAAGTCCAACAACCCACCTAAAAACTACTATTGGAACATACATACATACATGCATACATACATACATACATTACATACATACATACATACATACATACATACAGTTGCAGTCGGAAGTTTACATACACCTTAGCCAAATACATTTAAACTCAGTTTCACAACTCCTGCCATTTAATCCTAGTAAAAAAATCCCTGTTTTAGGTCAGTTAGGATCACCACTTTATTTTAAGAATGTGAAATGTCAGAATAATAGGAGAGAATCATTTATTTCAGCTTTTATTTATTTCATCACATTCCCAGTGGGTCAGAAGTTTATATACACTCAATTAGTATTTGGTAGCATTGCCTTTAAATAGTTTAACTTGGGTGAAACGCTTCAGGTAGCCTTTCACAAGCTTCCCACAAAAGTTGGGTAAATTTTGGCCCATTCCTCCTGACAGAGCTGGTGTAACTGAGTCTGGTTTGTAGGCCTCCTTGCTCGTACACGCTTTTTCAGTTCTGCCCACAAATGTTCTTGAGGTCAGGGCTTTGTGATTGCCACTCCAATACCTTGACTTTGTTGTCCTTAAGCCATTTTGCCACAACTTTGGAAGTATGCTTGGGGTCATTGTCCATTTCGAAGACCCATTTGCAACCAAGCTTTACCTTCCTGACTGATGTCTTGAGATGTTGCTTCAATATATCCACCTAATTTTCCTCCCTCATGATGCCATGTATTTTGTGAAGTACCAGTCCCTCCTGCAGCAAAGCACGCCCACAACATGATACTGCCACCCCTGTGCTTCACGGTTGGGATGGTGTTCTTCAGCTTGCAAGCCTCCCCCTTTTTCCTCCAAACATAACGATGGTCATTATGGCCAAACAGTTCTGTTTTTGTTTCATCAGACCAGAGGACATTTCTCCAAAAAGTATGATCTTTGTCCCCATGTGCAGTTGCAAACCGTAGTCTGGCTTTTTTTATGGCGGTTTTGGAGCAGTGGCTTCTTCCTTGCCGAGTGGCCTCTCAGGTTATGTTGATATAGGACTCGTTTTATTGTGGATATAGATACTTTTGTACCTGTTTCCTCCAGCATCTTCACAAGGTCCTTTGCTGTTGTTCTGGGATTGATTTGCACTTTTCGCACCAAAGTATGTTCATCTCTAGGAGACAGAACGTGTCTCCTTCCTGAGCAGTATGACGGCTGAGTGGTCCCATGGTGTTTATACTTGCATACTATTGTTTGTACAGATGAACGTGGTACCTTCAGGCGTTTGGAAATTGCTCCCAAGGATGAACCAGACTTGGAGATCTACAATTTGTTTTGAGGTCTTGGCTGATTTATTTTGATTTTCCCATTGATGTCAAGCAAAGAGGCACTGAGTTTGAAGGTAGGCCTTGAAATACATCCACAGGTACACCTCCAATTAGCCTATCAGAAGCTTCTAAAGCCATGACATTTTCTGGAATTTTCCAAGCTGTTTAAAGGCACAGTCAACTTGGTGTATGTGAACTTCTGACCCACTGGAATTGTGATAGTGAATTATAAGTTAAATAAGCTGTCTGTAAACAATTGTTGGAAAAATTACTTGTGTCATGCAAAGTAGATGTCCTAACCGACTTACCAAAACTACAGTTTGTTAACAAGAAACTTGTGGAGTGGTTGAAAACAAGATTTAATGACTCCAACCTAAGTGTATGCAAACTTCCGACTTAAACTGTACATGCATACACTACAAGTGTAATGTAAGACACCAATCCACCACTCAGAACAGTTCCTCACCCAAACTGAGTGCTCAGTCAGACAGCACAACAACTTTCTAATTGATCCAGATAGCAGAAACCAGGGGATAACCAGTTTACAGTGGTTTAGTCAAGAGTCAGGACTGAACTCAGCAACACGCTCTCTTTAGCATATACACACACAGTGTGTAGGACTGTAAAGCCCTACAGTAACTGGTCAGGTGTTCTCACATGCTGGGAGCTTAGAGTTAGCCCCGAGGAAAACACACACACACACACACACACACACACACAACATTAAAAACCAGCAGAAACTTTTCTAAACAAACCTTCAAGAGCACAAAGAGACCCAAAACACCTCAGTCCCATCCCTGCATCCTCAGGCTAGAACACCTAATACACCTGCCCAACCAGTCACAGTACTGTGAGAGTTCAGTTCATACCTCCTCTGTAGACTCACTCCGCCTACTCAGCCAGTCAGCCAATGAGGGAGAAGCAAGAGAAGGGGAGAGCACAAGTGCACACGTCCCTTATTGAATATGCTGCAGTGCTGAACCATGGTTTGTGTTGCAGTAAAGCATTCATTCTGGTTGCTAATATATATGAGCACACTGACTGTTCAGTTCTGAATGATGGGTTTGCCTACAGGCTTGTAGTTAAACAAAGATGGTTTTGTCATGAGGTGGGGGAATTATACAAATATGCTATTAATGAATAAGGGTTTGGACAGTTTGTCCAGGTATTTCTTCATTTGTGTGTCTTGTTTTATACTACTGCACTGTTGGAGCTAGAAACATAAGCATTTCACTGCACCCGTGATAACATCTGCAAATTGTGTACGTGACCAATAACATTTTATGTAACACAAGCCATACAATGTACCGACAGTAGAGTCCTACACGGGTCAGTTCTGGAGCCGCACCCGCCCAAAACCAATTCAGAGCCCCATCTGACGAAAGATTTTTCTCCTCAACCTGATCCACCTGCATAGAATTGCCTACAGCTGACAAAACCTTTACATTCAATATTTAGAATAGAATATAGGCTGCAATAATACATTTATAGGCTATAGCCTACTCAAACTTTAACCAGCGCCCCGGTTTAAACTTCATATGGCCTGCGTATGGTCCAAATGAACGAAAGCCTGAATTAACTGATATTAAACTGAATTGGCCCACCTTAAACAAATACCTGCTTGCAAGTTCTGCTGTCTGCATAGCCACTCCATCTACCGGGTTGTTGTCCTGGTTCCACTATGGTGTATTTCAGAACCTTTTTATTTCTCCGGTTAGGCCTACGTTAGCTTTTTTCACGTGAGCTAGGCTAGCCAGGGAAAGTACACTTGGCAACGTATTCACGTGGGGGGATAAAACACAGGTTTCAGCACCACACAATGGACAGTTCCCTGATCCACTGCGTGCATGGCTGGTAGCCTACATGTCTGCCTCACCGCTCACAGAATGGAATTCGCAACACAATAAGCTCCAGGGTTTGTAAAAAAATATATTATCTTGATTTAAAATGCTTCCGACCCGCAATATAATTGTTCTGAACCGCGAGCCGACCCGTGGGTTGAAATAACTTTTTAATTGCACCCGCTAGCTGATTTTTTTTTGCAGGTCAACCGCAGAGAGCTGACCAGATGCAGGACTCTAACCAACAGCTCCTAAACTCTGTAAAACTAGCAGAACATCCTGCTTTGCTACAGTCTGTCACACAGGCACAAACATATACCCACATCAGACAGAAGATGTATTTTTACAGGTAACATACCACAAGGTAATGTTTATATGAGCCCCATTCAAACAGCCCCTTATTTCCAACTCATTTGCAGGTATACTCCTTTTATACATGTCAGTGAGTAACTGGCAGGGATGTTGTTAAACCATGGGGGCTGTTTGCATTTCAAATTAGGGGAGGTGTTAAAACAATGGAAGTGTTTATGAATTTACCTGAATAAAAGCAGAGAACCAATCACACAGACCCAATACCTGTATTTTGGTTACAGCATCTGAACATGCAGGAATCATGACTAGGTCTTAGGTGGCTTTTAATTTGCCATGTTTTTTTTACCCCTACAAAAAAGCTGGCATGGTAAAATTGTGGGATCTTTGTATATGAAAGGGACAATACACAAAAAAAAGAGTGGCAAAGAAATCAACCAAGAGACATTAAACTGCAATGGAGTTTGAGACGGGGGCTGGGGAGACTGGAACTAAGGAGACTGGGGTAGAGGGAGGGAGGGGATTGTTTTAGGGGACTATGGAGGGAGAAGGAGAGGTTAGTATTGGGGGTCATATTGGAGGTTCTGACCTGGTATCCCTGGAAGAAGCTGAGGATGTCTTTGACCCCGGCGTTGTAGGGCAGACCCTGCATCCTAACTAGAGCGCCGTGCTGGGGCATCATGGGAGAGGCAACGTGGCCTTGGGGATGGGGCTGCTGGGCCGCTAACGCTACTGACCCTGGAGGAGACGCAAAGTAGCTCATCGTGGAGGGAGAGACTGGGGGGCTAGAGCGAGAGAGAAACACATTTATTTTTCTTTCTTTGGAAGCAAGTGTACATTATTCAGAAGATGTTCCAGTGTCAAAATCAATACCAAACATGGCACTTTGAACTGCATACATACATGAAACACACATGACAAAAGAGGATGTACAGTTCATATTGACAAAACCCGAGAGGGAAATGGTTGTGTGGTTTGTACACTAACTAGTTCACACTAACCTGGGGTAGTTCACACTAACCTGGGGTAGTTCACACTAACCTGGGGTAGTACGCAGTGTAGTTCACACTAACCTGGGGTAGTACGCAGTGTAGTTCACACTAACCTGGGGTAGTACGCAGTGTAGTTCACACTAACCTGGGGTAGTACGCAGTGTAGTTCACACTAACCTGGGGTAGTACGCAGTGTAGTTCACACTAACCTGGGGTAGTACGCAGTGTAGTTCACACTAACCTGGGGTAGTACGCAGTGTAGTTCATGTTCATGTTCATGTAGAGCTGTGCAGGGTGGTGCTGTGGTGGGTAGTAGGCCAGGGTGGGGGTGGGGTGAGGGCTGTGTGGGGGCTGGGGTGTTCTGGGGGTGGCCAGTAGGGGGGGCTGGTACAGAGCAGCCTCAGAGAGCATGGCAGGAGAAGGGAACGCAGCATAGGCCGGAGGAGCCAGACCTGGGGAGAGGACAGAGAGCGAAGTTCAGAATCTCAGATACAACCACACAGGAACATTGGATCCTTATCATAACCTCAATATTACTACACCATCATGCCTAAGCCTGCACATCAAAACATCACGCTGAACCATCACACAGCTCCCAGCGGCATACAACATCAATCAAATGTATTTATAAAGCCCTTTTTACATTAGCAGTTGTCACCAAGTGCTTACACAGAAACCCAGCCTAAAACCCCAAAGAGCAAGCAATGCAGAAGCATGGTCCCTAGGAAAAACTCTACTTTTACATATGATTGATAAGACTATGTTAGTCACATAAAAGCCTCAAGGTAGTATTCTACTCAGTTGCTCCAGGTCTGTCCTTGATGTTACCCTAACCCTACAACATAAACACAGTGAGGGATGTAGGGAGGTTGTGTATTTACACACAAACAGGCTGTATGGGTCTGTTGCCACATTGACACAAAACACAGTCAGATGACCTTGTGGGTTGAGGGCGGTTTGCAGGTACACTCCCCAAACCAATCTGGCAACTCAAGTGACCTTGTTGGGCTGAAGGCACCAAGTGACCTTGTGGGGATGAGCGTTCCCAGGTACACTCTGCCACCAACCTGGCAACCCGAGTGAGTGACTGTCATAACTCCAGGTCAAGCCAGTGAGATTACAGTTGTCAAACATGAGGTTGAATAAATGGAAAAAAAAGTCAACAGCAAACAAACAGCCATTTGAGCAACTGCTCTCAAAGTGTGGCCATCAGAATTCACAACAGCCAATAGCCACACCAAGAGTGTGCACTGCCTTCTAGTGATATGATAAGCAGGAATCTAATCTCTATAGCAACAGGGCACTAATAGAACAAAGTACACTGGGATAGATACACACGCACTTTAACCATGTGTATGCAAACAAACACTTCAGAGTTTTAATGGGTGTGTTACAACTAATATGGAGGGCATAATTACTACAGCTAACCCTGCCTGTGTAATATCTTCCCTGAACAAACCATTAAAAAAAGGCATAACCCCGACTGAAACATGTCCGTTTTAATAATAAACAAGCATTTCTGAAAGCTACTTGTCCTGTTGTCCTTGCTACATATTCTCCTGTTTACGTGATATGTTCTGAAACATCAATGGGACATGCAGTGATTCAGCTAGGTGTATTATGGACTTACAGGGTAGTTTGCAGGGTGGAGGGGACAGGCCGCTGCGGTTCAGTGTTCCTCCCATCAGGACGAAGCTCATCTCCTCAGTAGAACACTGGAACACCTCCACATAGCGGTCCTTCATCATCTTCTTGTGGCACTTCTGGGCCACCATGAACGCCCTGTCAGCTGACCTCATCTGAATGAAGGCGTCACCTGAGGGACGACCCTGGAGAGGAGAGGGAGGTTAGAGATGAGAATGATGCTCTGATGGAAGGGTTAGGGTGGGAACTTGTCACATCTCAATAGTGTAGAGCTGCTTCCGAATCCTCGGCTTGTACCCATCACTTCATCTACACTAAGTATTTCATATAAGACGAGTGAAAGTACCATGGTGTGTGTGTGTGCACCAACCAGTACCTGTTGGTTGAGCACCATATGAACTCCATGTGGTTTAATATCAATAGTGTGTTCTCCCATGAACTCCAGTATATCCTCTATAGCAGCGGTGTAGGGTAGACCTCGCAAACGGACACAGTCCCGCGTGCTGCCAGTCGCCAGGTAGGGGGGCGTGGCCAAGACCGGCATGGGGACCATGGAAGTGGAGGGCAGCGTGGAGATCAGAGGGGTGGACATGTAACGGTTCAGGACCTAAGAGGGCAGAGGTCAAAAGGTCGGCACTGACTTCATTATATTGCTGTGTTTCTCTGTAGTGTTGAGTCATGTTGACTGTCATTTACAAGAGGCTTTGATCTAATAGTCAAACAAACAACTCTGGTGTCACGACACAAGCACCATCCTCCATCCAACTGACTCATGGGGACCGCATTCTATGCTGTGTCACGTATAGTTCTTCAACTTTAGTCATGTGTTATGCTATAAAGACAAAAGCCATTGCACAACAAATTAAATTTTATTTATTTTTTATTTCACCTTTATTTAACCAGGTAGGCTAGTTGAGAACAAGTTCTCATTTGCAACTGCGACCTGGCCAAGATAAAGCATAGCAGTATGAGCAGACAACACAGAGTTACACATGGAGTAAACAATTAACAAGTCAATAACACAGTAGAAAACAAAAATAAGAGAACTGGATAAATGTGGAGAAAGAGGTTCATCGCCAGTAGTTAAGGTCCATCGCCTGTTGGACCTTAACTGTCTTTAAAACGCTCTATGCATCTCTACCTCTGACTGTCTACTATAATGTAACTGTTGCACCTTGGCTGCAGTACAAGGGAATAGCTTGATGCATCTCTGATAGTAGGTTAAGTAGTAAAGAAACCCCATTGAGTCCCTAGATGCCATACCTGTTGCACCTCACCTGCAGTGCTTCTGAACAGCTCTACATTCTACTACACCTATAAACAGTGACTGTGATGTGTTTTACCTGTTGGACCTCACCTGCAGTACTTATGAACAGCTCTACATTCTACTACACTGAACCTGTGTGAACAACTCTACCTCATAGTGACAGTCTACTACACCTATAAACAGTGACTGTGATGTGTTTTACCTGTTGCACCTCACCTGCAGTGCTTCTGAACAGCTCTACATTCTACTACACTGAACCTGTGTGAACAACTCTACCTCATAGTGACAGTCTACTACACCTATAAACAGTGACTGTGATGTGTTTTACCTGTTGCACCTCACCTGCAGTACTTATGAACAGCTCTACATTCTACTACACTGAACCTGTGTGAATAACTCTACCTCATAGTGACAGTCTACTACACCTATAAACAGTGACTGTGATGTGTTTTACCTGTTGCACCTCACCTGCAGTGCTTCTGAACAGCTCTACATTCTACTACACTGAACCTGTGTGAACAACTCTACCTCATAGTGACAGTCTACTACACCTATAAACAGTGACTGTGATGTGTTTTACCTGTTGCACCTCACCTGCAGTACTTATGAACAGCTCTACATTCTACTACACTGAACCTGTGTGAATAACTCTACCTCATAGTGACAGTCTACTACACCTATAAACAGTGACTGATGTGTTTTACCTGTTGCACCTCACCTGCAGTGCTTCTGAACAGCTCTACATTCTACTACACTGAACCTGTGTGAACAACTCTACCTCAGTGACAGTCTACTACACCTATAAACAGTGACTGTGATGTGTTTTACCTGTTGGACCTCTGCTGCAGTGCTTCTGAACAGCTCTACATTCTACTACACTGAACCTGTGTGAACAACTCTACCTCATAGTGACAGTCTACTACACCTATAAACAGTGACTGTGATGTGTTTTACCTGTTGGACCTCTGCTGCAGTGCTTCTGAACAGCTCTACATTCTACTACACCTATAAACAGTGACTGATGTGTTTTACCTGTTGGGCCTCTGCTGCAGTGCTTCTGAACAGCTCTACATTCTACTACACCCATAAACAGTGACTGTGATGTGTTTTACCTGTTGGGCCTCTGCTGCAGTGCTTCTGAACAGCTCTACATTCTACTACACCTATAAACAGTGACTGAGGTGTTTTACCTGTTGGGCCTCTGCTGCAGTGCTTCTGAACAGCTCTACATTCTACTACACCTATAAACAGTGACTGTGATGTGTTTTACCTGTTGGGCCTCTGCTGCAGTGCTTCTGAACAGCTCTACATTCTACTACACCTATAAACAGTGACTGATGTGTTACCTGTTGGGCCTCTGCTGCAGTGCTTCTGAACAGCTCTACATTCTACTACACCTATAAACAGTGACTGTGATGTGTTTTACCTGTTGGACCTCTGCTGCAGTGCTTCTGAACAGCTCAATGTATCTCTTGCCCAGAATCTGCTTGTGTTTCTTCAGGGCGTTCAGAGCGTACTCTTCACAGGAGAACAGGACGAAGGCGTCGCCTGTGGGCCGCCCGTCAGGGTACTTTACGAAGAGTAGGCCGTCGCTGGCGTCCGTCACGGGGCTGTCGGCCCCCAGGAAGGTCAACACGTCCTGGGGAGAGGCGGTGAAGGGAAGACCCCTCATCCTGATGATCACCTGGTTCTCCTTGGACAGGAACTGGGCCACCTCGTTGGATGTGCCTACAGTCACACAGAGGGAGAGGATACAGAGTTAGCTAGCTATAAGTGAGAAGTAAGACCTTTAGCTAATTACTTGGTCCCTTTAACATGCAAATTATTGTTGCTTATTGTCACTAATAAATAATAAAACGCATTACATCACTTTAAAATACAAGAGTAGACGTTAAAACAAGAGCAGTGAGTCAGAGTCTAGGGCAAACAGTATCTGCTGAAAGTCCAATGTCTTGACAGATATTATATTATTGATCTCCAGTCGACTGGCTAGAGTCCACAGACAGACACTAGTCTCTCCCCCTGCTCTCTCGCCTGTATCAGATCTGCTCTTTGTCTATTCACGCCCCCTTTGTATGGCCCTGAGCTGGGCCTTTCACTGGCAGCCGGGAAGATGAGGTGAGACACTGTCGGCCAGGGGTAAAGTTACCTTCCTCCAACTAGCCTCTGAGGGGTGAGGGTGAGGCTCACAAAGCACCTTTCATTCCCCCAGGATAAGCCAGAGAACCGGAGCGGTACAGGGCGGAGGAACAGGGAGAGTCCCTCTAGTAAATGGAAGGGGGGAAAAAAAAGTCTGAAATCTGACCTCCAGCGATCTTGAGGAATTCCTCTCCTGTGGCTTTGTATACCTGTGAGGATGAGAGGAGACTTTTAGCAACTCCAAATGGCCTTTCATCTGACCAATGCAACATGCATTGTGCTACAGTTGGAAAGCATGACACTTTTTTCATCTGTAACAGTATTGGCTGCATAGCTGATGCTCTAACGGTATTGGATCCATTAGTGAAGCAACAGCATTAGTATGGCTGTGTTAGATGTAGGGGCTGCTGTGTTAGATGTAGGGGCTGCTGTGTTAGATGTAGGGGCTGCTGTGTTAGATGTAGGGGCTGCTGTGTTATACGTAGGGGCTGCTGTGTTATACGTAGGGGCTGCTGTGTTAGATGTAGGGGCTGCTGTGTTAGATGTAGGGGCTGCTGTGTTATACGTAGGGGCTGCTGTGTTAGATGTAGGGGCTGCTGTGTTAGATGTAGGGGCTGCTGTGTTAGATGTAGGGGCTGCTGTGTTATACGTAGGGGCTGCTGTGTTATACGTAGGGGCTGCTGTGTTATACGGATGCTGACCTCAATGTATCTGCTGCCCATGTGGTGTTTGTGTCTCTCCAGGGCCAGGTCTCTGTGCTCCTGGTTGATGAACCGAACCAGGGCTTCACCATTCCTCCTGCCCTGGGCGTTCAGACAGAGGGCCACACCACCCCTGAAATACACAGGGAGAGGTTGGAGGAAAGGTCAGAACAATTTGACCCTCTATGGAGACGAAGCTGCATGTACAACTTCCTGTGGTTATTAGTCGCCAATTCTCAGTGGAACCATGGCTTAAATCACATGACGCACACAGTCATGTTTTGGTAACATACTTGGCGATGTTGAGGCCCTTGAAGAAGCGGGAGATGTCCTGGTCAGAGGATTGCCATGGCAACCCCCTGGCTCTGATCACTGTCTCACTGTCCACTGGCTCAGTCTTACTGCTGCAGGAGACAAACCAGGGGGCACAGTCAACATGGGGAACGGTGTTTAACAGTTACACACTAAACTCAATGCTGCATGAGACAGAGAAGGTCATGTTCAGAAACTCTTGAAGACAATGTAAATGGACTTGAATAGTACTTCTATATTGTTAAAAACCAAAGTGTTTCAGTAAGTTGTCTTCGTCAGAGAGAGACATGGTAAAAATTGGGACTTATGCAGTTTAACAGTCTACTTCACAGTACTCTAACACGGAAACACACATGCCAGGGGTTGTCAGGGCAATGGGCATTGGACACCGTAGTGGGATTTGTGTGGTGCTATTGGATAGCCAGTTAAATACTTAATGGCAAAGTTGGAGTGGTTTAATGACACGCTTGTGGTTTCCCTTGTTGCTGTAATCAATGCTACGAGCCTGGCTCTGAACATGGGAGGGACGGTTGGTTAGGCTTCAACTACAGTAAACAGGTTTAGTATAGACGTGGCCACACAACCTGGTTGAGTGAGGTTACATTAAGTCGATGCACTGAGAATATACATACCATGCTCCCGATTCAAGCTTGTACTTCACAGCTTCAAAGCATGAGAATTTGTGGTCTGCAAGAGATTCAAACACTAATTTACAATATGGATCAAACTTCTATCCACATTTACAATCAAAAGGACCATACTGATAAAAAATAACTTCACATTAGGCTTGACATTGGATCCGCCAACAGAAGCCAATCGACTTCACTTATATTCAGACTGAACAATACAACAAATGTTGTTTTTAAGTGTTGCTCCATGCTGCCAGGTTGTTTCATGCTCAACAGGTCTGGCCTGCCAGCCTGCAACTTCAGCAGCATTCCTGTTAGCCACCTAACGTAGAGAGATTGACAGGGCTGTGGGGTGGCCAGGTGGGACTGGCACAGACAGAGAGCAGGGGGAAATGCAATAGCAAAAGAGGAGAGAGAGATGTATAGACTTACTGTATGGCTCAGCCAGGATGTGCAGGGAGAGCTGGACCATACACCTCACCTCCTTCAGCCCCATCACCTGCTCTGACAGGGGAAGTTCTGGGATGCACACATCTACACACATGTAAGGATGTTTTATCAGTCATTTATATAAGTACTAGGAACATCAAAAGTGTTGACTGAAATTATATTTCATCTGACATCTTACATTCTAGCATAGAGTGCAGTGTTAGGTCCTGGACCTGTCCAGCATTGGGACAACATTTGTGAAACTCTTTCCTCACATCCACAAAGGAGTAGAAACACTCCGGCAGGACCAGGTTCTGAAAACAGACACAACAGGTAGGTCAGTCATTAGTCCATTCAACATTCACTGAATAGTAGTGTACTCTGTAGACAGACCTCATGAAAAGTAGGGATAATAGGAGTGATGTAATGAAGGGAGCCAGGAATAGGTGGCATAAAGAGGGGATGAGATAAAGCGGGGAAAACAGATGACATGACGCCATCTATGGATGATTGTGTGGATAGCTAGCATTCCTGTGCAGATGATGACGTTACTGCTCAACACAAGCATTGGAGACATACTGCTAACTGTGACCCAAGAATTACAACTTACACGTGGCTAAAAGGTCAAATGTAAAGAATATATACAAAAAAATACCAAAGACTCATCATCTTGACTGAATTATTGCATTGTGCCTTCCTCACCTATACACACACACACACACACACACACCACCGTTCAAAAGTTTGGGGTCACTTAGAAATGCCCTTGTTTTTGAAAGCACGTTTTTTTTGTCCATTAAAATAACAAATTGATCAGAAATACAGTGTAGACATTGAAGAAAGTTATTTGTTTCTGTCCATTTGAGCCTTTCATTGAACCCACAAATACTGATGCTACTGACTACTCTACTAGTCTAAAGGCCCATTTTATTGCTTCTTTAAAATCAGAACAGTTTTCAGCTGTGCTTAAATAATTGCAAAAGGGTTTTCTAATGATCAATTAGCCTTTTAAAATGATAAACTTGGATTAGCAAACACAACATGCCATTGGAACACAGGAGTGATGGTTACTGATAATGGGCCTCTGTACACCTAAGAAGATATTCCATTTATTTTTTTAAATCAGCCATTTCCAGCTACAAGTCAAATGACTTGCAAATCCGTATTTCTGATCAATTTGATGTTATTTTAATTAGACCAAAAAAGGTGCTTTTCTTTCAAAAACAATTAAATTTAAGTGACCCCAAACTTTTGAACGGTAGTGTGCATGCAGATATATATATTTTTTTTATTAGTGGAAATTCCCCTAACTAGGTCAGTAAATAAGGGCAGTTATATTTTCTATCAAAATGGCTACATTTCCCCTAAATGGTAGGTTAGAAAATCAAGGGCCACTCAATACCTTCTTGGAGGCCTCAGGGTGAAGGGCCTGTCGTATGATGAGGGGCCCGTCGACACACAGTGTGTAGGAGCTTCTGCCCAGAGCCTTCAACTCCGCTGAGACGGACTGCTGGAACTGTAGGGAGAGAATGAAGAAAGATACAAGAGGAGAGTTATTGTGAGAACATACAATGAATCACACACACAAAACCAACAAAGTAAAGTCATACTTTAGTTATCAGCCAAGTAGCTCCCTATGGTCTTTTAGAGATTCAGTGTAAACCACTTGTGCCCAGCAGACAAACATGGGAGTGCCAATGTCACCTCTGAGCAACCACAGAGTAACACAGTACTGATTAATTATGCTCCGCTGCAGCAAACTGCTAACTACAAAGGTTTTTATGCTTGGTTTGTTTTAGAATAATAGTGCTCTGGGAGTTCTCTCCCATAAGAATTAGCACAGCGTTTCTAACCGTTAACACTTTAAATAGGCCAAGTCTTTAGGCTAACTGGTACGAACAAGTTCCCTGAACAGGTAGGTTTGTGTTTTCTGGGGGAAGAACAGGTAGGGATGCGTCCTGAGATTGACAGATGTGAATAGGTTTTTTCAGGTGTTTGCATAGCAAGGAAGCAGACAACAGGGATTGTGGTGCTAATCAGCACCTGGAACAAGGAGGATTTCACTTAGCAGTTAGACCAACAGTCACAACCAGACATTAAAGGTGAAAACAACCAACCCCAGCCTGAGAAACCAGCCGCTGCTTCGCTTCCTATAAAACAATGTTCACCAATCCCTAGCCCCTATAAACACTTACCAAGCCCCACAGCAGGGACTCTCAAATAGGTCTGTGTTTAGTAATAATCATCACATTTAATGTGGCCCATTACCAGTGTTGTGTAAACTTTACTGGTGTCTTTTAAACAGTCAGACATAACATCTCACCATCACCTCAACCAACAAACTGACCTTTCCAATTTGCCAGTTAGTGCTGCCAATTGTATTTCTAGCTAGGCTGGCTTCCTTTGAAGATTTAGTTTTCATATCCTGTCTATTAGGGGAGAGTGGGGTAAGTTGAGCCACCCTTGTTTCTAGGAAACCACACGTGTCATTAAACCATTCCATTTTATGGAGTCTGAAGGAAGAAACCACATGGAAAAAGTGGTAAGCAAGTTATGTCCCAAAAAATATATATTTTCAAATTAATGTATTGTGTTAAGAGGTTTCATTATGCATGTGTCTAAACGACAGTAGGTCATTTTAGGATTGTTCTATACATCAGTTGGGGTCTCTATAAGCTTCAATATGAGGTCCTAAACCTAGCACCTAGCCTCTAACAAATTTGTTGAGTGTGGTGTACCGCAAGGCAGCTGGCTTAGGCCATGATTGTTTTCACAAATGATATTCCAGTGACCTTTAATAAAGCATGTGTGTCTATGTACACTGACGACGCAACAGTATATACAGTGCCTTGCGAAAGTATTCGGCCCCCTTGAACTTTGCGAACTTTTGCCACATTTCAGGCTTCAAACATAAAGATATAAAACTATTTTTTTGTGAAGAATCAACAAGTGGGACACAATCATGAAGTGGAATGACATTTATTGGATATTTCAAACTTTTTTAACAAATCAAAAACTGAAAAATTGGGTGTGCAAAATTATTCAGCCCCTTTACTTTCAGTGCAGCAAACTCTCTCCAGAAGTTCAGTGAGGATCTCTGAATGATCCAATGTTGACCTAAATGACTAATGATAATAAATACAATCCACCTGTGTGTAATCAAGTCTCCGTATAAATGCACCTGCACTGTGATAGTCTCAGAGGTCCGTCAAAAGCGCAGAGAGCATCATGAAGAACAAGAAACACACCAGGCAGGTCCGAGATACTGTTGTGAAGAAGTTTAAAGCCGGATTTGGATACAAAAAGATTTCCCAAGCTTTAAACATCCCAAGGAGCACTGTGCAAGCGATAATATTGAAATGGAAGGAGTATCAGACCACTGCAAATCTACCAAGACCTGGCCGTCCCTCTAAACTTTCAGCTCATACAAGGAGAAGACTGATCAGAGATACAGCCAAGAGGCCCATGATCACTCTGGATGAACTGCAGAGATCTACAGCTGAGGTGGGAGACTCTGTCCATAGGACAACAATCAGTCGTATATTGCACAAATCTGGCCTTTATGGAAGAGTGGCAAGAAGAAAGCCATTTCTTAAAGATATCCATAAAAAGTGTTGTTTAAAGTTTGCCACAAGCCACCTGGGAGACACACCAGACATGTGGAAGAAGGTGCTCTGGTCAGATGAAACCAAAATTGAACTTTTTGGCAACAATGCAAAACATTATGTTTGGCGTAAAAGCAACACAGCTCATCACCCTGAACACACCATCCCGACTGTCAAACATGGTGGTGGCAGCATCATGGTTTGGGCCTGCTTTTCTTCAGCAGGGACAGGGTAGATGGTTAAAATTGATGGGAAGATGGATGGAGCCAAATACAGGACCATTCTGGAAGAATGATGGAGTCTGCAAAAGACCTGAGACTGGGACGGAGATTTGTCTTCCAACAAGACAATGATCCAAAACATAAAGCAAAATCTACAATGGAATGGTTCAAAAATAAACATATCCAGGTGTTAGAACGGCCAAGTCAAAGTCCAGACCTGAATCCAATCGAGAATCTGTGGAAAGAACTGAAAACTGCTGTTCACAAATGCTCTCCATCCAACATCACTGAGCTCGAGCTGTTTTGCAAGGAGGAATGGGAAAAAATTTCAGTCTCTCGATGTGCAAAACTGATAGAGACATACCCCAAGCGACTTACAGCTGTAATCGCAGCAAAAGGTGGAGCTACAAAGTATTAACTTAAGGGGGCTGAATAATTTTGCACGCCCAATTTTTCAGTTTTTGATTTGTTAAAAAAGTTTGAAATATCCAATAAATGTCGTTCCACTTCATGATTGTGTCCCACTTGTTGTTGATTCTTCACAAAAAAACAGTTTTATATCTTTATGTTTGAAGCCTGAAATGTGGCAAAAGGTCGCAAAGTTCAAGGGGGCCGAATACTTTCGCAAGGCACTGTACGTCAGCTGCGACAGTAAAATAAATAACTGACACCCTTAACAGAAAATGATTTGCAACGGAAAGCTTAAATCTGTGTCCCTATTGGTCAAGTTCAAGTGGTAACTCCCAGTTTCAAAATGTCTTCGCCCTACTAAACATGACCCCCCCCCCCCCCGCCTGGCTTTCACTAATCTACACGAGGAGATTTATTTAACTAGGCAAGGCAATTAAGAACTTTTTTTTTTTTTTTACAAAGGCGGCCTACCCCGGCCAAACCCGGACGACGCTGGGCCAATTATGCGCCGCCCTATGGGACTGCCAATCATGGCCGAATGTGATTCAGCCTGGATTCGAACCAGGGACTGTAGTGACACCTCTTGCACTGAGATGGAGTGACTTAGACCGCTGTGCCACTCGGGAGTTCAACTTGAGGGAAATAATTATGTTAATGAGGGGCTCTTATTTCAACACACTTGCCGTTACCCACAAGCACCATCTCACTGCACAAAACAACACTAGGCCCCCTATATCATCATATGCAAAAAAAAGATAATTTTGTTGAACCCTTCATTGCATCTATTGTCTACAGCTATCCTGAACCTATCACACCCTAAAAGGGATGAGATGTTTGAGTCCTCGTGGTGACCGGGACCAAGATGCTGGTTTGTTGGGCAGGTCTGTCTTTCCACGTGGAGCTGTGGGATCCCATGCCACTTCAGGGCCTGGTACGCTACATTTCACCATAGTGTGATAACATCTGGGTTAGGGAAGGACTGATACACACAGGAAGCTCATTAGCTGAGGTGGGCCGGTCAGATAGGGGCCTAAGACAACTGACTGGCTTTCTCTGAAAAGACTGGCTGCCAAGGATCCAGAGGTCAATGAGTCATCATCTGGGAGCCATGACAGATGACACACACTGTATGTCATATAGGTATCAACAGATACTGTAATGTATCTGGTAACATCTATGGTATAGAACCCAGTCATTGAAGTAGTCCCATAGATAATAGGACAAATATTAGTCAAGGAAAGTCTAGACTGACACAGTTGAGTATGTGACAAAGAGAGGAACAAAACAGCCCAAACAGGTTGAGGCGCTGTGGAATTCAAAATTATTCCTCTGTTTCGGGTGGTAGAGCATCATTCTCAGAAGCCATCGGATATTAAACATTTTTCTGTCACCTCAGACAGTGACATGCAAATATCTATCACATTTGTTTAGTTACCAAGAACCCTCTCCACACACACGTACAAGCAGGAACAGAGCAGGATGTGAAGGTAGTTGTGTTCAACCTAATGCATGGTGGGTGAGGTGTGGTGTTTGTTAGCTCACGGCTGTTTTCACATCTATGCAGCCTCACCTTGCACAACCAGCAGCAGGATAAGGAATAGAAACAAATGGTTAAGGAACTAAGCGACACACCCTTTACTCTATCCTCTCTGCCAAACCAGCATACTATTAGAGCAATGTCCAACAGGACAGACCTAACAAAGGAAACAGGTCTTGATAAATATGCCAACACTAGCAGCAAGGCTGTCAGAATAGGAAATGTTAACATACAAATGAGAACGTGCATAGACGGTCACTGTAATATACCTGACCTGGCCAGCCAAACCATTCATTGATTACCATTGGTTTCATTTTCCCCCAATGGGAGGTTCTCTGCTGCACTGTGCCATGGGTGAGTGAGGTAGGATTTTACCCTTGAACCTGGCCCCATCTGTGTTAGCTCTGTGGTATAAGCTATAGCTGGTGTGTTTGCATGGTGTTGAGGCTGGACCCAAGGAGAGAAGTAGAGCAGGGGTGGTGATGAGGCTCACGATAAGGGAGTAGAGAGTACCAGGCAGTACTCATGGCTAGGTCTGTTACAGTCACACCACTGTCCCAAACTTAAGTAATTTTATGACTGGACTGTGGAGATTAGATGTTTACAATCCTGGCTCTGTAGAGGATCCTCTGGCTTGTTCTCTACAAGGTACAATGATGTTGGAGAGCAGGAAGGGAGAAGACCGAGGGAGTGTTTTATTGCTGCTGGCACTATCTTTCATTATCTGCTTCTGCTGTGCACCTGCCCCAGTGCCTTCACAACCTGGAACAGGGTGACGCTGTCCCACCTATGAGAGAGACTTAGCAGCACAGAGAGCTGAACACGCTTTGCTCCGGGGTCCCTGGCACAGAGCAAGTCAGAGCCTGTGTACTATCACTGCACTGATCTGAGGCTCTTCACACTCAACACTGGCCCTAATAAGCGAGGGCCTAAGACTGACTGGGGTTCAATGAGTCAAAATCCCAAATGTCTTCCAGACAAACCCATTGATCTGAGAACAGTTAGAGAAACTACAACAGGATTCTGACTTTTTATTTTTTATAAATTCAATCTTAGGGAGAAAAACTTGTTGATATGTTGAATGGAAGGCAGGCTACAAGCCCACAAGGAACAGTAGGTATTTTAAGTCTCCCCCCCCAATGGAAAGGGTGCAGCCCAGTTCTAATCTCTATCGCCATTTTTCTCAGACTGAAGAAATATTTCACCAAAGAAAACAAATCTGCGTCCTTGGCTTGGCTACTCTGGCCTTATGACATTGACAGGTCCACTGAGATATGGTCTCTGCTAGGTTAGTTAGCTATTCCTACCTACAACCCCAAAGGCAGTCTCTCCTATGACTCACATTAGCTGAATGTAGCTTTATCTCCATTCCGCCACTGACTGCCTGACTTAAATCAATAGACAAATAAATAAACTAAACCTGACCAATGGCAAGAGAAAGTGACCTAGCAGACAGAGGTAAGCCAGTAAAAATGGATTGTTCTGGTTAATCTTTAAAGGGTCCACAGACTCACAAAACAAATGAATTGGGACGGCTTGCTGGTATAGAAACTCAAACTACAGATGACTTCAGCAACCAGAAATCAGCAGTGAGAGAGCATCTTGCGGTATGGATCTACTCTAAATCTATATTGTGTCAACAGCAAGAGCACTGTCAAACTCAGGAGCTATATTGCAAAACATTGTTGTTGAGGAAGGACTGGTCACTTCAACAAACCTGCTTGTTGCATGGGAGAGGACCACAGCATTGAGTCAGACAGCATCTCTAATCGTAACCCTAAATCACAAGGAGAGCCTGGTAATATGGGGTTTTCAATGATTGAAATACTGCTGGGGGCGGGGATGGGATTCGGTGTAACTACCTACCTACAGAGTGCATACAAATACTCTCAACACTGCAGGCAGACAGAGCGGTTGAGAAACACGTTTGGCAACATACACCCTTCTTTTGTCAAAACATACCAGGGGAGGTGGAACCTGAAAACACTTTTACATCCTGGTCATCATAAACAGGAACAGACTGCCTTCTCACAACTACCTGGCCTGAGAAAACAGGTGCTGGGCTATGGCAAGGGGTCTCTGTCATTCCCACACTTTCTCTCTCCGTCCTCTACCCAGCAGGGGTATTTCTTTGCATTCCCAGGTAAACATTCAGTCTTCCAGATGTCAGCAGCTCGCATCAGTCTGGGACAAGACTAGACCTGCTTGCCTCCCCGTCCCTACCTCAACCCCACGGCAGTCACTGCTTAGCCAAGCAAGCCTACTCAAACCAGCAACTACACTGAGCCGGTCCCAAATGATACCCCATTCTCATAGGGCTCTGGTCAAAAGTAGTGCACTTTAGGGAATAGGGTACCATTTTGGATGCACCTTCTCACGGCCTGTCAAAGAGTTTAATAGGCCAAACAGCAGCCAAACCAAGTGGAATAATTTGTAAAGGTCAGATACCTTTCAGGGGTTTCCATTTGTTGAGAAAAATCGACACACCTTGACATTTACCTAAAGCTTCATCATCAAGCTTGTCCTGTTACCTCCCTCCAGGTGGTTGGTGACACAGACCATTTGAATGCTGTCATTCTTATCATGCATGATTGTTTTTGCCAGTTAAAGTTCAGCCATTATCATATTAGAGATTAAATCCTTTGTTCAGCATCGTAAGCTTTTCTTTGAGTCAGGTTTAAAATATTTAAGTCTGAGAATGCAGGAAAGCAAAGGACAAGACTCCAGATTTGAGTCCTAAAATGTTTTAGGGCCTGAACAGGAATCTTCACCAGTAGCCTAATCAGTCTCACCTGTTGCAGAACTTTGTCCAGAGGTTCAGCCTTGTAGAGTTCCTCCACAGACAGCCCAGTCTCCTCTTTACTCTGGTCTGTCAACTCCAAAGAGTCGGGCTTCACAAGACGTCTCTGAAGTTTCCCAACCTGTGAACGGAATCAGTGTTTCACCATGGCATGTGCCACCCATTTTAGTTATGAACTACAGAGTACAGTTTGGTGAAAACGCAAATAATTTCCCAAGTCAGCACTAAACATAACAGGCCAATTTTATGAACTCAGACCATCAAACAAGCAGTTAATTAACAAAGCACAGTTGCCAATGTCAAGGCGTTGACATATAACCAAAGGTATGCTATCTTTCATCCTATATTTAAAGCATTTCACTGAAGTTAAATCTGACAGGTGTAGGCTACACACCCATGAGCCTATCGGTTGGATAAATTGAGGCCCATGCGCACTTTTAAAACTGTGACCCACAAATAATTACAGAACGCGTACCTTTGTTGATTAATATGTCAGCTGTCAAGTTAAAACATGAATCCACTACTTAGACACAAAAACACTAAAAAGTCAAGAAACCTTTACAACGGGTGAGAAAGTCCGTACCTTTTTCTCATGTAGATCCACAATTTGCCACACCAAGAGAATTATTTCCCTCTCATCCGAACCCAGTTTACCCCCATTTGCACCAGCTGTTGCCCCAAAGAACACCACCAGAGTATCACTGTGCGAAGCCATCAGGGACCACAAGGGTAAAAACTACAATTAAAAGCAAAGATGAAATAAAAATAACACGAGGATCCACCTTTTTCCAGTGATAAGAGAAGCAAACAAAAGGTCTGGAAATTCAATTGAAGTCAAGTAAACGAATAGGGGAAAAGAAAGATTACTTTCAAGAGGACACGAAAGAGATTTCGACCAAAGACTCTACCTGATCAAGTACTTGAGCGTGTTCTATCCAGAGATACTGGTTTAACTGGTAAAGAAAATTGGAAAAAAAATCCCTGTTTTCTTTTACGCAAACTCCATGACAAGCCTAGAAAAAAAAATCTGCCTCGCTATTTTTCTGAGTTACCTGTGTCTGATTCAGCCGCTAACTTTCAGTCAAGCTCCCAGAGGAGTTGGCCTATTGGCCGCTTGGCAAAGGTGAGGGCGGGACATAGCGCACCAATACCTATGTAACCTAACCTGATTGGTTTAGCATGTTTGGCGGAAGTAGTAGCAAATAAGAATCCGGCTGTTCACACATCTTTGAAGTAGCACAGCGCCTAAAGCCTCGATCACACCGACAGTGAGCTTGCGATTTGGCACACCAGAAGAAAGGCTACATTCAAATCAAATTCAAATCAAACGTTATTTGTCACATGCTTGGCAAACAACAGCTGTAGACTAACAGTGAAATGCGTACTTACGCGCCCTTCCCAACAATGTAGAGAAAACCAGAAAAATAATAACAGGAGGAATACATAAACAATGAGTAATGCTATATACATGGGGTACCAGTTCCAAGTCGATGTGCAGGAGCACGAGGTAATTGAGATAGATATGTGCTTATAGGTAGGGATAAAGTGACTAGAAAAATATAATAAACAATAGCAGCAGTGTGATGAGTCAAATGCAGTCTTTCAAAGGGGGTCAATGCAGATAGTCTGGGTAGTTATTTGGTTAACTATTTAGCAGTCTTATGAAATTGGGGTAGAAGCTGTTCAGGGTCCTGTTGGTTCCAGACTTGGTGCATCAGTACCGCTTGCAGTAGGGTAGATGAGAGAACACTGTGTTTGCCTTGCAGCATTGCTTTGCACAGGCAGTTGCAATGCATTCTGTGTTCTGTGTGGTGCATAGGTTGGATATATCTATGGTATGCATCAAATTGTATGTGTAGACTTAACAGAAATAGTAGCAAAATGACAATGTTAAACTTTTGTTGAATGCATATCCAGTAAAAATGCTGGATTACATAATGATCAAGTTTGACTGCAGAATTTATTACCCAGCATTGATGCAATGCGATGCAATGCGTCTGTCCATGTTTTTCAAAGAATATAGGAATGTTAGCTTCTCTTGTGCCAAGTTTGAAAGTGAAACTCTGTTGCACCACCTAATACAGAAAATACATGTATGTCCCTGGCTGGTAATGACTAACCATCACCAGGTTTGTCAAGCTCCTATTTATGCTGGCAGCATACCACCCTGCGTACCACTGCTGGCTTTATTTTGAAGCTAAGCAGGGTTGGTACTGGTCAGTCCCTGGATGGGAGACCAAATGCTGCTGGAAGTGGTGTTGGAGGGCCATTAGGAGGCACTCTTTCCTCTGGTCTAAAAAATATCCCAATTCCCCAGTCCAGTGATTGGGGACACTACCCTGTGTAGGGTGCTGTCTTTTGGATGGGACGTTAAACAGGTGTCCTGACTCTCTGAGGTCATTAAAGATCCCATGGCACTTATCGTAAGAGTAGGGTGTTAACCCCGGTGTCCTGGCTAAATTCAGAATCTGACCCTCAAACCATCACGGTCACCTAATAATCCCCAGTTTACAATTGGCTCATTCATCCGCCTCCTCTCCCCTGTAACTATTCCCCAGGTCGTTGCTGTAAATGAGAATGTGTTCTCAGTCAACTTACCTGGTAAAATAATGAATAAATTAAAAAAATAGAATCAAATAATGTATTTGTCACATGCGCCAAATACAACGGGTGTAGAATTTACTGTGAAATCCTTACTAACGAGCCATTTCCCAACAATGCAGAGTTAAAAAGGAAAGAGGTTTTAAGGAAATAGTAACAAGATAAAATAGCAATAATGAGACTGAATACAAGGAGTACCGGTACTGAGTCAATGTGCAGGGGTACGAGGTAGTTGAGGTAGTATGTACAGTTGAAGTCGGAAGTTAACATACAGCAAAGCACCCCGACAACAGGATGCTGCCACCCCTGTGCTTCACGGTTGGGATGGTGTTCTTCAGCTTGCAAGCCTCCCCCTTTTTCCTCCAAACATAACCATGGTCATTATGGCCAAACAGTTGTGTTTTTGTTTCATCAGACCAGAGGACATGTCTCCAAAAGTGCGATCTTTGTCCCCATGTGCAGTTGCAAACCGTAGTCTGTCTTTTTTATGGCGGTTTTGGAGCAGTGGCTTCTTCCTTGCTGAGTAGCCTTTCAGGTTATGTCGATATAGGACTAATTTTACTATGGATATAGATACTTTTGTACCCGTTTCCTCCAGCATCTTAACAAGGTCCCTTGCTGTTGTTCTGGGATTGATTTGCACTTTTCGCACCAAAGTATGTTAATCTCTAGGAGACAGAACGCGTCTTTTTCCTGAGCGGTATGATGGCTGCGTGGTCCCATGGTGTTTATACTTGCGTACTATTGTTTGTACAGATGAATGTGGTACCTTCAGGCGTTTGGAAATTGCTCCCAAGGATGAACCAAACTTGTGGAGGTAAACTTAGTGCATGTAAACTTCTGACCCACTGGAATTGTGATACAGTGAATTCTAAGTTAAATAATCGGTCTGTAAACAATTGTTGGGAAAAAATACTTGTGTCGTGCACAAAGTAGATGTTCTAACCGGCTTGCCAAAACTATAGTTTGTTAACAAGAAATTTGTGTAGTGGTTGAAAAACGAGTTTTAATGATTCCAACCTAAGTATATGTAAACTTCCGACTTCAACTGTACTTGTAGGTAGGGGTAAAAGTGACTAGGCAATCAGGATAGATAATAAACAGTAACAGCAGTAACAGCAGCGTGTGTTTATGTGTGTGGCATCAACGTGTGTGTGTGTGTGTGTGTGTGTGTGTGTGTGCGTGCGTGCGTGCGTGCGTGTGTGTGTGTGTGTGTGCGTGCGTGTGTGTGTGAGTGCATGTTGTCTTAAGTAGTCTATGTGTGTTGGTGTGTCAGTGTAGTATATGTAAGTGTGTGGGTAGAGTCCAGTGAGTGTGCACAGAGCCATTGCAATTAAAAACGGTGTCAATGCAAATAGTCAGGGTAGCCATTTGATTAACTGTTCAACATTCTTATGGCTTGGTGGTCGGATCTGTTCAGAGAAACTGGTTGTGTGAGTGACAGCACACCTGTGTGGAAGGACATAAAATAACTCAACGGTATGTCTTGGGAAAATGTCTCATAAAATGCATTGTATTTCCTAAGGCTTATACATACAACATACCAGTGGTGGAAAAAGTACCCAATTGTCATACTTTAGTAAAAGTAAACATACCTTAATAGAAAATTAAAATTTCTCTCAAGTAAAAGAGAAAGTGACCCAGTAAAATGCTACTTGAGTAAAAGTCTAAAAGTATTTGGTTTTAAATATACTTAAGTATGAAAAGTAAATGTAATTGCTAAAATATACTTAATTATTGAAAGTAAAAGTAAAGGTATAAATATATTTTTTTAAATCCTTATATTAAGCAAACCAGATGGCACCATTTACTTGTTTTTTTTAATTGACGGATAGCCAGGGGCACACTCCAACACTCAGACATAATTTACAAACAAAGCATTTGTGTTTAGTGAGTCCTCCAGATCAGAGGCAATAACTGTGGATGTTCTCTTGATAAGTGTATGAATGTAACGAGTACTTTTGCGTTTCATAGAAAATGTATGGAGTAAAAATAACATTATTTTCTTTAGGAATGTAGTGAAGTAAAATTAAAAGTTGTCAGAAATAGTAAAGTAATGTACAGTTACCCCCCAAAACGACTTAAGTAGTACTTTCAAGTATTTTTACTTAAGTACTTCACACCACTGGAACATACAGTATGATGTGTTGCATGCAATATTTTTCCTAAGGCTTATACATACCTCATAGCTAGGCTACAAGAAAAAAAACTTCTGTACATTCCTACAGGTACTTGTCCAGGCACATGGCACACGTCTGCTGCCTCTTGGGAGCCCTGTGAATTGTTAATCCATGGCCTGGTTCCCAGGATGGTGTGTTTTGTTGCTCTCTAGGCCCATTCCTTCTGTACTTTAGGTAACTATGGGCTGTACACAATACAAAGGAAAGGACTTTTGTCTCATCACCTCTTTTCACCCTATTGTTTCCCCAAGCCTCAGGAGTGGTGGATCCCTTCACATTGAAATTCTTCTGGTGAAGGTCTCTCTCTCTCTCTCTCTCTCTCTCTCTCTCTCTCTCTCTCTCAGCCTCCCTCGCACTGAGTGTATGAAACTCAGATGAAAGCTTTTAGGCCCTGCTGTGTCAGAGAAAGTGTGTTTAAGACAGTATGTGGTTGGTGGTTTCCTATATTACAGTGACTGTGATGTATGATGGGACTGTGATTTATGATGTCTCATAAAATACATTATATTTCCTAAGGCCTATGCATACAACATACCAGTGGTGGATGATGGGACTGGGATGTATGATGGTACTGTGATGTATGATGGGACTGTGATGTATGATGGGACTGTGATGTATGATGGGACTGTGATGTATGATGGGACTGTGATGTATGATGGGACTGTGATGTATGATGGGACTGTGATGTATGATGGGACTGTGATGTATGATGGGACTGTGATGTATGATGGGACTGTGATGTATGATGGGACTGTGATGTATGATGGGACTGTGATGTATGATGGGACTGTGATGTATGATGGGACTGTGATGTATGATGGGACTGTGATGTATTTTTTATTTTTTATTTTATTTCACCTTTATTTAACCAGGTATGCAAGTTGAGAACAAGTTCTCATTTACAATTGCGACCTGGCCAAGATAAAGCAAAGCAGTTCAACACATACAACGACACAGAGTTACACATGGAGTAAAACAAACATACAGTCAATAATACAGTATAAACAAGTCTATATACGATGTGAGCAAATGAGGTGAGATAAGGGAGGTAAAGGCAAAAAGGCCATGGTGGCAAAGTAAATACAATATAGCAAGTAAAACACTGGAATGGTAGATTTGCAATGGGAGAATGTGCAAAGTAGAAATAAAAATAATGGGGTGCAAAGGAGCAAAATAAATAAATAAATAAAATACAGTAGGGAAAGAGGTAATTGTTTGGGCTAAATTATAGGTGGGCTATGTACATGTGCAGTAATCTGTGAGCTGCTCTGACAGTTGGTGCTTAAAGCTAGTGAGGGAGATAAGTGTTTCCAGTTTCAGAGATTTTTGTAGTTCGTTCCAGTCATTGGCAGCAGAGAACTGGAAGGAGAGGCGGCCAAAGAAAGAATTGGTTTTGGGGGTGACTAGAGAGATATACCTGCTGGAGCGTGTGCTACAGGTGGGAGATGCAATGGTGACCAGCGAGCTGAGATAAGGGGGGACTTTACCTAGCAGGGTCTTGTAGATGACATGGAGCCAGTGGGTTTGGCGACGAGTATGAAGCGAGGGCCAGCCAACGAGAGCGTACAGGTCGCAATGGTGGGTAGTATATGGGGCTTTGGTGACAAAACGGATTGCACTGTGATAGACTGCATCCAATTTGTTGAGTAGGGTATTGGAGGCTATTTTGTAAATGACATCGCCAAAGTCGAGGATTGTTAGGATGGTCAGTTTTACAAGGGTATGTTTGGCAGCATGAGTGAAGGATGCTTTGTTGCGAAATAGGAAGCCAATTCTAGATTTAACTTTGGATTGGAGATGTTTGATATGGGTCTGGAAGGAGAGTTTACAGTCTAACCAGACACCTAAGTATTTGTAGTTGTCCACGTATTCTAAGTCAGAGCCGTCCAGAGTAGTAATGTTGGACAGGCGGGTAGGTACAGGTAGCGATCGGTTGAAGAGCATGCATTTAGTTTTACTTGTATTTAAGAGCAATTGGAGGCCACGGAAGGAGAGTTGTATGGCATTGAAGCTTGCCTGGAGGGTTGTTAACACAGTGTCCAAAGAAGGGCCAGAAGTATACAGAATGGTGTCGTCTGCGTAGAGGTGGATCAGAGACTCACCAGCAGCAAGAGCGACCTCATTGATGTATACAGAGAAGAGAGTCGGTCCAAGAATTGAACCCTGTGGCACCCCCATAGAGACTTCCAGAGGTCCGGACAGCAGACCCTCCGATTTGACACACTGAACTCTATCAGAGAAGTAGTTGGTGAACCAGGCGAGGCAATCATTTGAGAAACCAAGGCTGTCGAGTCTGCCGATGAGGATGTGGTGATTGACAGAGTCGAAAGCCTTGGCCAGATCAATGAATACGGCTGCACAGTAATGTTTCTTATCGATGGCGGTTAAGATATCATTTAGGACCTTGAGCGTGGCTGAGGTGCACCCATGACCAGCTCTGAAACCAGATTGCATAGCAGAGAAGGTATGGTGAGATTCGAAATGGTCGGTAATCTGTTTGTTGACTTGGCTTTCGAAGACCTTAGAAAGGCATGGTAGGATAGATATAGGTCTGTAGCAGTTTGGGTCAAGAGTGTCACCCCCTTTGAAGAGGGGGATGACCGCATCTGCTTTCCAATCTTTGGGAATCTCAGACGACACGAAAGAGAGGTTGAACAGGCTAGTAATAGGGGTGGCAACAATTTTGGCAGATAATTTTAGAAAGAAATGGTCCAGATTGTCTAGCCCGGCTGATTTGTAGGGGTCCAGATTTTGCAGCTCATTCAGAACATCAGCTGAGCAGATTTGGGAGAAGGAGAAATGGGGAAGGCTTGGGCGAGTTGTTGTGGGGGGTGCAGTGCTGTTGACCGGGGTAGGAGTAGCCAGGTGGAAAGCATGGCCAGCCGTAGAAAAATGCTTATTGAAATTCTCAATTATGGTGGATTTATCAGTGGTGACAGTGTTTCCTATCTTCAGTGCAGTGGGCAGCTGGGAGGAGGTGTTCTTATTCTCCATGGACTTTACAGTGTCCCAGAACTTTTTTGAGTTAGTGTTGCAGGAAGCAAATTTCTGCTTGAAAAAGCTAGCCTTGGCTTTTCTAACTGCCTGTGTATAATGGTTTCTAGCTTCCCTGAACAGCTGCATATCACGGGGGCTGTTCGATGCTAATGCAGAACGCCATAGGATGTTTTTGTGTTGGTTAAGGGCAGTCAGGTCTGGGGAGAACCAAGGGCTATATCTGTTCCTGGTTCTAAATTTCTTGAATGGGGCATGTTTATTTAAGATGGTTAGGAAGGCATTTGAAAAAAATATCCAGGCATCCTCTACTGACGGGATGAGATCAATATCCTTCCAGGATACCCCGGCCAGGTCGATTAGAAAGGCCTGCTCCCTGAAGTGTTTCAGGGAGCGTTTTACAGTGATGAGTGGAGGTCGTTTGACCGCTGACCCATTACGGATGCAGGCAATGAGGCAGTGATCGCTGAGATCTTGGTTGAAAACAGCAGAGGTGTATTTAGAGGGCAAGTTGGTTAGGATGATATCTATGAGGGTGCCCGTGTTTAAGGCTTTGGGGAGGTACCTGGTAGGTTCATTGATAATTTGTGTGAGGTTGAGGGCATCAAGTTTAGATTGTAGGATGGCTGGGGTGTTAAGCATGTTCCAGTTTAGGTCGCCTAGCAGCACAAGCTCTGAAGATAGATGGGGGGCAATCAGTTCACATATGGTGTCCAGAGCACAGCTGGGGGCAGAGGGTGGTCTATAGCAGGCGGCAACGGTGAGAGACTTGTTTTTAGAGAGGTGGATTTTTAAAAGTAGAAGTTCAAATTGTTTGGGTACAGACCTGGATAGTAGGACAGAACTCTGCAGGCTATCTTTGCAGTAGATTGCAACACCGCCCCCTTTGGCAGTTCTATCTTGTCTGAAAATGTTGTAGTTTGGAATTAAAATGTCTGAATTTTTGGTGGTCTTCCTAAGCCAGGATTCAGACACAGCTAGAACATCCGGGTTGGCAGAGTGTGCTAAAGCAGTGAATAGAACAAACTTAGGGAGGAGGCTTCTAATGTTAACATGCATGAAACCAAGGCTATTACGGTTACAGAAGTCGTCAAAAGAGAGCGCCTGGGGAATAGGAGTGGAGCTAGGCACTGCAGGGCCTGGATTCACCTCTACATCGCCAGAGGAACAGAGTAGGAGTAGAATAAGGGTGCGGCTAAAAGCAATAAGAATTGGTCGTTTAGAACGTCTGGAACAGAGAGTAAAAGGAGGTTTCTGGGGGCGATAAAATAGCATCAAGGTATAATGTACAGACAAAGGTATGGTAGGATGTGAATACAGTGGAGGTAAACCTAGGTATTGAGTGATGAAGAGAGAGATATTGTCTCTAGAAACATCATTGAAACCAGGAGATGTCATTGCATGTGTGGGTGGTGGAACTAATAGGTTGGATAAGGTATAATGAGCAGGACTAGAGGCTCTACAGTGAAATAAGCCAATAAACACTAACCAGAACAGCAATGGACAAGGCATATTGACATTAATGCTCAGTCGAGTGATCAGAAGGGTCCAGTGAGTGGAGAGGTTGGTTGGGGGTCACGGCGATTTAGACAGCTAAATCGGTAGCAAGCTAGCATAGGAGCAAGCTAGCATAGAATGGAGGTCTGTTATTAGCCAACTCTTGCGTTCCGTCAGTAGATTAGTGGGTTTCCGTGTGGTAGAGGGGATGAATCCAAATCACACAACAACAACAAAAATAAAAACAATAGATATAGTTATAGAGGCCCAAGAAGAAAAATAAATAAAAATAAAATAAAAATTGTCCGATTGTCTATTCAGATAGCAGCCGATAAGATAGCCAACGGCTAGCAGGCCGCAGATGGGCGCCCAGGCAACGTTGCGCCGGAGGAGCCAGCCGGACAATTCCCTCGGGTAGACAACGTCGGCAGTCCAACTGTGAAGGCCCGGTGGGGCTCAGCGTAGGCAGCAAAACGGGTCCGGATAGGTGACTGCAGCCCAGGAGTGATTGATGGAACTCTTCAGCTGGCTAGCTCCGGAACAATTGATGTTAGCTCCGGAATCGACGAAAGCCGATAGTCACACGGATAGCAGCTAGCTAGCTGTGAGATCCAGGTATGGATGTCCAGAGCCAGCGGCCCGAAATCCGGTATGTTCCGTTCCGAGCCGCGCTGCGCTGCACCGCGGCGTACAAAACTGGCGATAGATTCTCGAGCCAAAGGACAGCCGATGACCACAAACCGTGGTTATCTGAGTACTAACGATTAGCCAGGAAATAAGCTAACTAGCTTCTGAACCAGCTTCAGAGTAGCTTCTGGACCAGCTTCTGGCTAGCTCCCGGCTAGCTTCTGGCTAATTTCTGGCTAGCCTCTCGGAGGATTACAGATCTGAGGTAAATAATACTTTTTTATATAAATATAAATTGGTGAAGCGGATTGCAGGAGAGTGTTCTGAAGATGAGTTTTTGGAAAATTAAAAATGTATGTGAAAAAAAAAAGTTGTAAATATATCTATATATTTATATACACGACAGGACGAGGACAAAAATACGTCTGAACTGCTATGCCATCTTGGGATGATCTGATGTATGATGTGACTGTGATGTATGATGTGACTGTGATGTATGATGGGACTGATGTATGATGGGACTGTGATGTATGATGGGACTGTGATGTATGATGGGACTGTCATGTATGATGTGACTGTGATGTATGATGTGACTGTGATGTATGATGGGACTGTGATGTATGATGGGACTGTGATGTATGATGTGACTGTAATGTATGATGGGACTGTCGTGTATGATGGGACTGTGATGTATGATGTGACTGTGATGTATGATGGGACTGTGATGTATGATGGGACTGTGATGTATGATGTGACTGTGATGTATGATGGGACTGTCGTGTATGATGGGACTGTGATGTATGATGGGTCTGTGATGTATGATGGGTCTGTGATGTATGATGGGACTGTGAAGTATGATGGGACTGTGATGTATGATGGGACTGTCGTGTATGATGGGACTGTGATGTATGATGGGACTGTGATGTATGATGGGACTGTGATGTATGATGTGACTGTGATGTATGATGTGACTGTGATGTATGATGGGACTGTGATGTATGATGGGACTGTGATGTATGATGTGACTGTGATGTATGATGGGACTGTGATGTATGATGGGACTGTCATGTATAATGGGACTGTGATGTATGATGGGACTGTCAGGTATAATGGGACTGTGATGTATGATGGGACTGTGATGCATGATGGGACTGGCATCTATTTCCCACTTGTTTTTATCTACACATAACGGGAATTGCCATAAGGTAGTCGGTTTCTATGTTTTGTGTTTCCTTCAGTGAGTGTTAATGGTGAGAAACTTCAATTCTGAATGAACTTGTCCTTTCTCTCAAGACTAGAGAGACAATCCTACTCTGGCAAGCTGTGACTTGGTTTACATGTGTTTGACACCCTGCTAACTTTTTCTCACGCACTGACGGTTGTTTCCTCATTTTGCACCACACGTTCAGAGCTTGGCAGAGTCCTCTTGCTGATGTGCACTGCACATATAACTCACGTCACACCATTTACCCACTGTAATTTCCCATAATTACATTGTCACACCAATAACTGGGACTCACAGAAAGTCAAAGAGGAGATGATAATCAGTGTCAAACCTGTTTACACCTCATTTTCAGTGTGCAGTTGAGTGTAGCCTATTACACTCTATGCAAGAAACATCAGTGAAGCAAGACATGAGCCAAGGCCATTGGTTAGTTGACAGTCATATGATGTAGGTAAGCCTCAGGCTGTTTCGGCCTCTGTCAGTGTGACACAAGTGGATTTTAGTCAGCAGCCCCAGGCCCCAGAGCAGTGATGAAGACCAGAAGTGAAACTGTGAACTCCACAGGAGCCACAGGCTCATCCTCACATAGACTGACCAGGCTGGCTGAAACATTCACATTGATTGGTTAGGCTTAGGTTCAGACAAGACAGGAGCACCTGCTGGGGCAGCAGCAAGCACCACCACACCCACAGCTGTGATTACTGGAGACAGTGTCACAGTATAATTTTTCACAAATATACAGAGGGTAAAAGAGATCACCGCACCCCTTACATTAATATTGTACATACTACAGGAGCAGGTGAAAAACAATTTAGGCAGTGTTGTCCTGTAATTGGGTTGTGTTGACACAAGCTGCCCTGCCCAGCCCTGGAGTAGTCTCCTGCAGTAATTCTTCCATTCAGTGTGTGTGCGTGTGTGTGTACGTGTGTCTGAGTGACAGCGTGACACATTGAATAGAGCCAAGCTTACTGGAGCAGGATGAGACAGAGCCCCGTCTGACTCCCAGCCAAACGCTGTGTGACTCACTCCTTCAGAAGAATACATGCAGAGACACTGTGGAGCCTCTTGACGGTCAACACAGATATAAAGCTAATCACATCTTACCTAATATATAGTGAAATTACACCTTAGCGTACATCTTTTAGGCGGGTTCATTTCCAGTTGATTGAAAAGTTATGTAGAAACTGTGCTATTAAATGGAGAGAGAGGACAATGACTTGTGAATGTGTCAGAATTCCACAGTCATTGGAAAATAGGTACACTGCCACCTATTGGACTATAAGGACTGATGGATCATCATTTACAATCAATAGTATGATATTGATGAAAATAAAATGTATCCTATTTGAATAAAATGTTTAACTAGATTTAGCTGACATAGGAAACCCCCTAGCCCAACAAAAACAATGTAGTTTTCTCTCCAATATGACTGTGCCAAAGAGTAGTACACAATTCCTCATTTCGTCAATGGTCAAAGGGGACACAAGGCAGGTTTTCATGTTGCAATCTCCGTAGATGAGAGGGAAGTTGAAAGCATGACTCGTGCTGTCGCTGAACAGATGTTTCGTGTAGACCGGAACAACAGAACTAGAGAATTTATACTTTCTAACTGAAAAAACATTTTTGTAACACTTTTAATTAAAGCGATAAGGCACAAGGAGGTGTGGTATATGGTGAATATACCACGGCTAAGGGCTGTTCTTAAGCACGGCGCTTTGTGGAGTGCCTGGACACAGCCCTAAACCGTAGTATATTGGCCATATACCACAAACCCCCGAGGTGCCGTATTGTTATTATAAACTGATTACCAACGTAATTAGAGCAGTAAAAATAGATGTTTTGTCATACCTGTGGTATACGATCTGATATACCATGGCTGTCAGCCAATCAGCAATCAGGGCTTGAACCATCCCAGTTAAAAATGGTCTTTGAAACACTTTCAACACATTTTTTTAAGTGATATTTTTTTTAATAAGTATTATTTTATTTAATAAATGCATAAAGGACTCCTGAGTGGTGCAGCGGTCTAAGGCACTGCATCTCAGTGCAAGAGGTGTCACTACAGTCCCTGGTTTGAATCCAGGCTGTATCACATCCGGCCATGATTGGGAGTCCCATAGGGCGGCGCACAATTGGCCAAGCGTCGTCCGGGGTAGGCCGTCATTATAAATAAGAATTTGTTCTTAACTGACTTACCTAGTTAAATAAAGGTTAAATAAAATATATAAATAAATATGGCATGGGGTACATACACGTGTTCATTGACTTCAACTATAACAATGAAATGATCAGTATGAAGACAGTTGGAAAGCTCAGTATGACAGGAAGAGGCTGATATCTGTGGTTGCCGTTATCATTAAGGCTAAAGCTGTGGGTGAAATATATTCTATCCAGATCAGGAGGGTCTAAAATAAATGTATTGAGGCAAGGCCTCAAGATAAGCAGCTGAATACATACAGTACACTCAGTCATTATACTCGTATCATATAGCTTCAGACAAACGTATACAGTGACACTATGTTATTTTTTTCTATGAAGCTCTTTCTTCTGTGGCACATGGAATATAAAAACATTTGAGCATGAAATGAGCATTATACCACAACCGAAAAATGTGTCTAACACAGTGGGGCCTACATAGAAAAATGTGTCTAACACAGTGGGGCCTACATAGAAAAATGTGTCTAACACAGTGGGGCCTACATAGAAAAATGTATCTAACACAGTGGGACCTACATAGAAAAATGTGTCTAACACAGTGGGGCCTACATAGAAAAATGTGTCTAACACAGTGGGGCCTACATAGAAAAATGTGTCTAACACAGTGGGGCCTACAAAGAAAAATGTGTCTAACACAGTGAGACCTACATAGAAAAATGTGTCTAACACAGTGGGGCCTACATAGAAAAATGTGTCTAACACAGTGGGGCCTACATAGAAAAATGTGTCTAACACAGTGAGACCTACATAGAAAAATGTGTCTAACACAGTGGGGTCTACATAGAAAAATGTGTCTAACACAGTGGGGCCTACATAGAAAAATGTGTCTAACACAGTGGGACCTACATAGAAAAATGTGTCTAACACAGTGAGACCTACATAGAAAAATGTGTCTAACACAGTGGGGCCTACATAGAAAAATGTGTCTAACACAGTGGGGCCTACATAGAAAAATGTGTCTAACACAGTGGGGCCTACATAGAAAAATGTGTCTAACACAGTGGGGCCTACATAGAAAAATGTGTCTAACACAGTGGGGCCTACATAGAAAAATGTGTCTAACACAGTGGGGCCTACATAGAAAAATGTGTCTAACACAGTGGGACCTACATAGAAAAATGTGTCTAACACAGTGGGGCCTACATAGAAACATGTGTCTAACACAGTGGGGCCTACATAGAAAAATGTGTCTAACACAGTGGGGCCTACATAGAAAAATGTGTCTAACACAGTGAGACCTACATAGAAAAATGTGTATATGTTAAAAATTATTTCAAATGTTAATTCAAATTCACTACAGGTAAAATGATATACAGAACCTATTTTAATGTTTTTATATGCATTATGTTTGACATAGACATTACTAACAATTGCTATTCTACATTTTAAGTTAATTAACATATAGAAACAATGTGACAAATCAAACTTTGTAATTTACACACAAAACTCTTTATCAAAAACATGTGATAAACATCATTTTCAATCTCAGGAAGAAACATTTTCACATACATTTATAAGTACATCCATTTGTTCCTTAGGCTCTGTGACACACTGGGAGCTGTGGCTCTGGGTCTGAGAGATGCTTGGTCTCTTGGTCACAAAGAACAGTTCTTTAGTCCCCTCTCCAGGAGCTGTGCTTGAGATGTGCCAGAACAATTTCTGAATGCCTGTCTCCCTCAGAGAACTCCGGAACGTACGTGCCACAAACACATAGAGCAAAGGGTTGACCGAACTACTGATGAACACGAGCGCTCCAGCAATGAAAGTCATGGTGGTTCTGACGCTCTCTATACGCGCTGCGGCCTCTCGGTGGGACCCCTTGATGGTGAGGATGACGAGGGAGAGCACGTTGCCGACGTGGTGAGGGGTCCAGCATAATGCGAACACCACTACCATGCTTGCAATCAACCCCATGGACTTACGCTTGGACTTAAAGGTCATCTGTGCGATGCGGCTGTAGAGACAGCTGTAGCAGACCACAAGAATGCAAAAGGGGACAGCAAAGCCCACCAGCGTCTCCAGTAGAACACACACTGCCTCCTGGCCGTCTGAGGTGTAGTCCCTGTACAGGCAATGCTCCTCCCCAGGGTCCCCCTCCACCACCTGGGTGGGAAAGACCGGGGTGCTGAATAGGAACGCAGCAGCCCACAGAACAAGAAGAACTTTATTCAAGGCCTTCTTCCTCCTCCAGCCGGCTGAGGCAAAGGGGTGTCGGACAGCGACAAAGCGCTCAACGCTCATGAGGGTGATGAGGAAGACGCTGCTGTACATGCAGGTGTTGATGACGTACACCATGGCCTTACAGGATGCCTCCCCGAACACCCAGGAGCGGGCCAGGGAGTAGATCCACAGGGGCAGGGTGATGAGCACCAGCAGGTCTGCAGCAGCCAGGTGGAGGATGAGCACCACGGTGTGGGAGCGCTGCTGGACGTGCCTCAGGATGGTCCAGATCACCAGCAGGTTCCCTGGGACCCCCACCAGGAACGACAGGCCCAGGATCACACAGGCCACCACTGTCCCGCCAGGAAACTCATCAGGAGCCATGGTGGACTCTGAAGCTGAAGACAGCTGATGATCGAACGGTTCTGGTTGATGCTGCCGATCGCCTTGCCTCACCTCGCTTTACGTGCCTTCTATCTGGTGTACATACTCAGACAGAAAAAAAGTGCTGCACCAGCAAGCTTTCACTTCCCTTTAACTTTGCTGAGGAGAACAGGAAAGAGGTTGGTTTTTCACAGAGCCATCACTCTGTGAGAGACATAGCACTGAGTCATCCAGTGGGTCCTTATTGTGGCACTGTCTGGAAAAATATATATTCTGAGCTATTTTAAGAGTTCAAACAATTGTATTGACCACAAATGACTTTTATTGAAGTCATATGAGCTTGAGATCAGATGATATGTTTTTATTGTGATCAAATAGAGTAAGGCAGTGTGTTATTTTATGTAACATGAATTTCAAGACAAAATAAAGGTTAAATAAAATAAATCAAATAATATTCAAGGAATTGTAACATGACCATGAATAAATGTTATTTAGATTATACCACTTTATGAGAAAATGCAATCGCTTTATTGTGTTGAAATAGTCACAATTGAATTACTTGTGTGAGCTTTTCTCACCGTATATCACAAGGACCACAACAATATCTACATTTTGTACCATGATCATAAAAATACAACTGTTAATCAAACTTCTAGATTCTAGACATATTTATTTCTCATCAATGCTGACATCTTAATCAATGATCAGGTCACAGTTTTCATTTGACATTTTAGTCATTTAGCAGGCGCTCTTATCCAGAACGACTTATCCAGAATGCTCTTATCCAGCGCCACCATCTCTGTAGTCCTACACGGTAGTTATGTCTGTGGTATTGTTGCAGTCTGGCCTTACTGAGGACATTGTGTTTTCCAATCCTATTGTGTTGCCAGATCCTATTGTGTTGCCAGATCCCCTTAGCTTGGAGGAGGTGTGTGAGAAGAGTTCCTGGAACAGCCTGATCATGCGGGACTCCTGGAGACTGCCCTGGAAGTTCCTTGCAGCGAAGGAATAGAACACAGGGTTCACAGAGCTACTAATGAAGGCCAGCACTCCAGAGATAAACACTATTGCAGTCTGGGCCACTGAAACAGGCACAACATCATCTGGATCCTCTGTCAGGATGCTGACTAGGTCTACAGTGTTGAGGACATGATGAGGAAGCCAGCAGAGAACGAAGGCTACCACCACACACACTACTGATCAGAACTGTCGACTTCTGTTTGCTGCTGCCGAAATGCATTGTCCTCATGTGTGTTGCTACTAGACAGGAACAGACAGCCAGGGTGGAGAAGGGGACCACGAAGCCCACCAAGGTCTCCAGGCATAAGAACACCACCTCTTGGGCCACTGAGCTGTACTCCCTGAAAAGACACTGCTCAGTCCCATCGATCTCATTGATGGAGCGGGTAAGAATGGATGGGATCCCTAAAAGGAAAGCCAGAACCCAGAGTCCATAATGGCCTTGGTCTTCCAACGCAACATCTTGAACGGGTACCGGATGACAAGGAAGCGCTCAACGCTCATGAGGGTGATGAGGAAGACGCTGCTGTACATGCAGGTGTTGATGACGTACACCATGGCCTTACAGGATGTCTCCCCGAACACCCAGGAGCGGGCCAGGGAGGGAGTAGATCCACAGGGGCAGGGTGATGAGCACCAGCAGGTCTGCAGCAGCCAGGTGGAGGATGAGCACCACGGTGTGGGAGCGCTGCTGGACGTGCCTGAGGATGGTCCAGATCACCAGCAGGTTCCCCGGGACCCCCACCAGGAACGACAGGCCCAGGATCACACAGACTACTGATCGCCCTATGGTTGATGTTTCATTAAACAATGCATCATCATCGTCTGAGATGGAGGAGCCCGAGCTCTTCATTTTGCACTGCAGTCAACTGCTGTTTCCTAAGAAATAATGATTTTGTCTGGGGAGTACTTCCTTATATCACCCTTGGCCTCAAAAGCAGTAACGGTCACTTTACTTCTGTAATAAAACAAACAAGGGTTTCTGAGTGTGACAGTAATGTGGTTAGCTAGATGTGACAAAGAAAAATGAAAAGGTTGTTAAATATTTGATGTATTTTGTATTGTATTTATTTTTTACAGTAGATTATGTATGCCTTCCCCATTACAGTTTATACAATAATAATTTTTTGTGCGTGAGTGCATTGTGTTGGGCGCATTTTACATTGATCCCCCCTCCACCCCTCCCCCTTTTTTTGCACGCAAGCATGCACACACACACACACACACATGCATATTGACACCACACACACACACACACACTACATACGCTCACACAAAACACACACATGCATATTGACACCACACACTCACATATAGACACACTTTCACACTTTTTCACTCTTCACATGCACTGTTGCTACTCTGTTTATTATCTTTCCTGATTGCCTAGTAATTTTTACCCCTACCTACATGTACATATTACCTCAACAACCTTGTACACATTGACTCATTGTGCACATTGACTCGGTACCTGTACTCCTTGTATATACTGTAGCCTCGTTATTGTTAATTTATTGTGTTAACATTTTTGCTAAAGAAAAATAGTTTCTTACTTTTTAACTCTGCATTGTTGCAAGTGAGCATTTCACGGTAAAGTCTACACCTGTTGTATTTGGCGCATGTGAAAAATAACATTTTATTTGACATAGGGTTGACTCTTTTCATTGTTATTATTGATTACTCTACTGCATTGTTGGGGAAGCTAGTGCATAAGCATTTGACTGCAGCTTTTATACCTGCTGTAAACAGGGTTTGTCATGAATTAATTCAACAAATGTATTAGATTTTATGGATGGGTAGGTTACGTTCTGAATGTAATCTATTACAAACTAGTAATCAGTAATGTAACTAGGATAACACAAACTCAGTAACATAATCTGATTACTTCCACAGTTACCAACCTGTCCAAAACTGTAATCCTAGTTACATTACTTTTGGATGACTGTTTCCTTAAGAGTCATTAGAAAAAAAGATAAAAAGGATCCATCAAACTAATTTGGTGTGTCGTCATACTAGTCTCTGACTTGAACAAACTTAAACTTGCACCTTTTTTATGTTGAATTGAAAGTCATTGAGAAAACAGAGACGTCAGAATTTATTTTTTGCAAACATCCTTTCTGAATAAAAAAATAATCATATAGTTTTTCAAAAGCATCTGTAATCTGATTGCAATATTTTTAGCTGGTAAAGTAAGTGATTACAGGTAGTTGTTTTTCCTTATTAGACATGTAGTTGATTACGTGTAGTGTACCCCAACCCTGATTTTACTGGACAACATTGCACTTGATAGACTCTTATTTTGAAAGTTGTGATGACGCTCAGAATTTCATGTCCAGGGGCCTGTTGCACAAAAGTAGAATTAAGACATCCGGGATAAATGACTCAGCTGAGCTCAATGAAGCCAAAACATGTGCGTCCAGGCTTAATTGGTTGCACAAAAACCAAGCCAGGATGAGCAGACACGGATTCATTAAGCCAGGTGAAACCAATCCTGGATAGGTGCGCGCTCACGGCTCACTCAAATAGACCCCGCCACAGATCACAGATTAACTGATTTACCATGGCAACTAGAGCCGCGTACTTTTCCCCGTCGGAAGCACAAATCCTCATGGAGGCATACGAGGAGGTAAAAGATATAATTAAGAAGAAAGGCAACACCGCCACAGTGATAAAGCAAAGAGAAAAAGCGTGGCAAAGTATTGCAGACCGCCTGAATGCGTAAGTAGTGCACAATTACACACTCACCGCTCCGCTGAAACATCACAATTACAATTCAAATATTTAATTCACATCTCCAAAAATGCAGTTGTACTGTAATTATGAAACGGTTAATTTTTTTTATTGAAATGCACTGCAGATATGAGTGAAATTGTGTAAAGTAACTCCATCACACTGTATAAAGCTATGATAAAATTTTTGATATTTTTACTGAAAACAAGACAAAAATACCAAGTAATTTTTTGCAGTGTGACTCCATTAAGTGTGTGTGTGTGTGTGTGTGTGTGTGTGTGTGTGTGTGTAGATTAAACATGAACGGGCCAAAACGGACATGGCAGCAGGTCAAAATCAAATACAAGAACATTCTGCAGAATGGTATGGTCCCTGACTAATATTTAACAAAGCACAAGCATATATTGTACCCAGAAGGTGCCTGCTCACACATTGTCTGTACTGTTTTAGCAGTGAAAAAGAATACCCACAGACAAGGCACGGGTGGTGGGTCACCAAAGCCTGACCTTACCCCAGCAGAGGACATGGCCTTGGAGCTAAATAAAGGCAGGCCCGTCTTAGAGGGGATCCCTGGGGGGAAAGAGACGAGCATAGGTTCCTCCCAAGATGCCACCCGCTTCATTCAAGGTATGTCCTTCCATCTCTACATGGGATACAACCACATTCATATTGAATCAATTTGGACTGTCTGACTTTGGTTTACCTATTGCCTTGCAGTGTCTGGCAGCACTGTGTTCCTGTTAGAGCCACCAGCACAAGCACCAGACGATGCTGATCCAGTGAGTACTCCATCAAAGGCATACTGTAGGCCTGGCATGTCTTGTCTACTAGCTTCAATATGAATCCGATTAAATGTGATAGGGTGAAGGCCCCAGTGCAGCAGCAACAGCACATGATGGAGACGATGATGAGGAGGAGACCATCTCTCTGGATTCCAGAAGGCATGAGGTATCATGTTAAGACTGTGAAAGTACTATTTACTCTACAATGGTGAGGAGTCCTCATCAAAATCAAAAAATCTAATTTCTTTTACAGGACCCAGATGCTATACAGTGGGAAAACCAGCCTGGCAACATAGTGCGTATTAATAAAAGGACACCACATCCTGCCAAATTCCAGCTGCGCTAATTGTATTGTGTTCACAGAGCTCACAAGCTATCAGAAAGTTGTATGGCAACCACCTCCGGTGCCAAATAGAACTGGCAGACATAGACATTCAGTACAAGAAGAAAAAGATGGAAAATCTTGCACTGGAGTTCGAAATAAAAAAGAGGACAATTAGGAAACTGGACCTTGAAATAAAAAAACTTGAGAGGGAGGTGAGATATGCCTTCAATGTACACTGTATGCTAACTGTAACACAAATGTATTAATCATTATTTTTCTTTCCTCCCCCAGCTCCAAGAAGATGACACAGCTCAAAATAAAAATTAGGTATATTCTCGTAAAGTCAAGTGAGCCATGACATATGAGCTCTTATTGTGAGCACACAGGACGGTGGCATCTTTCTAAGGTTTTTTTTATTTTCCCAGCAATCAGTACAACCAAGTCATCGTTATAAGGCATCGCCCTCTTTTGCCCACCCCCCCCAGCACCAGGTGTGGCCACTAGCCTATATGAAGGCCCAAAATTGTGTGTTCCTTTCTGCTCTGACAATGGCATGCCCATTCGTGCGAGATGTGGTGGATGAAGAAGCACTTGTGCTGAGGAGAGCCTTCAGGTGAGAAAGGGTCTTCAGGGACCGGTTGGACCCACTGGCCTTCCCTGATGACCATCTATATGAAAGATACAGGTTTTCTGCAGATGGCATCAGGTATCTATGCAGACTACTGGGTCCCAGGATTAAGCACCGCACTGCACGGAGCCATGCACTGAGTGTGGAGCAAATGGTTTGTGTGGCCTTGCGCTTTTTTGCTAGTGGAGCCTTCCTGTACTCAGTGGGGGATGCAGAACAGCTGAACAAGGCCACAATTTGCCGCACAATAAGGAGTGTGTGTCTGGCTATCAAAGCATTAGCAGATGTCTTCATCTCCTTCCCTGGCCACAGAAGACTCTGTGACATCAAAGAGGAGTTCTATAGGATTGCAGGTAAGAGGATCTACAAATTACAGGACAACTGTTAACACATAGTAGGATACTCATTACTTTGTGTGACAGGTTTCCCCAATGTCATTGGTGCAGTGGACTGCACACACATAAGGATAAAAGCCCCCTCAGGTGCCCATGAGGCCGATTTTGTGAATAGGAAATCCTTTCACAGCATTAATGTTCAGGTGAACATAACTTTTTGATATTGTCCATTGACGAACACTCTGCATTGCCAGTGATGTGCATTGATTGGTGTAATATTCCTCATCTTATGATTTCAGATGGTCTGCAATGCTGACTGTGTGATCAGCAATGTTGTGGCAAAATGGCCTGGCTCAGTCCATGACTCCAGAATCTTTCGGGCCTCTGAAATCTATCAGTGCCTATCACAAGGTAAGCCACACAACCCCTATTTATAACCATCATGGCTGTGTCAAGAATATCACTGTGTTTATGAGGTAGTAATGATGAGATTTTGTGTTGACAGGTGAATTCTCTGGTGTGTTGCTGGGAGACAGGGGGTATGGCTGCCAGCCTTTTCTCCTGACACCTTTCACAGACCCCCAGGAAGCACAGCAGGCCTACAACCATGCCCATGCCAGGACCAGGGCCAGAGTTGAAATGACCTTTGGCCTCCTGAAGGCACGCTTTCACTGCCTTCACAAATTAAGGGTCAGCCCTGTTAGGGCATGTGATATTACTGTGGCTTGTGCTGTCCTCCACAATGTGGCCTGCCTGAGGAAGGAGAGGGCCCCCAGAGTGCCACCAGCCATGGACTGGGACAATCCGGCAATCTTCCCTGATGACGACAGTGGTCGGCTGCTGAGGGACCAATATGTGTTGAATTATTTTAGTTAGTATGTGTGCTTTCAATTTTGGTTAAATATGTCCTGCGGTGGCAGAGGAATTTGGGTTTTTTTGGGTTCGTTTTTTGACGAATTTGGCCTCTTATGATGTTTGTGCGGTATACTGTGTGTAATACAAGGCTGCAGGGAGGCTACTGCATCCATTCATTTGTCTGTTCAGTTGATGTGTATGGATTTGTCCTGCATTTATTTTAGTGTGCAGACATGCAGGGTGTGTTATACACATTCAAAGGTCTGTATATGTATCATTTTGTATAATATGCTTAGATTCTGTGCTTTCCATCTTGTAGAGTCACTGTGACTTCAGTTTTGAAAGGAGCTGATGGTTTACCTGCTTTGTTTTGTCCTTATTCAATAAAGGAACATAATGTTACACATTGTGTTTTTATATTCATATGGAATGTGTATTTGTTTATATGACAGAGTACTAGGGCCACACTGAAGAAAAAGGATAAAGTCATAAATTTATGAGGCTGGTTCTTTCTGCAGAAAAGCTACATATTGTTTTTACAGTTTTGATACTTATGACAATGTGATACTTAATATTCTGGCACATCAGCATGTCTTTGTTTATGAAACCATACTGAAGTACAATTTCACGAAATGCCCCACATCTGTCATTTTAACAACTGTCCTCCTTTAAAACAACTGGTTACAATATTATGACTTGTGTTTTTTTCCCCTCTGTGGCCCTAATATTCTAGCATTTTATATATAGCCTTATAGTCTATGGGAAACTGTAAATTATCTAATGATAGCAACATCATCTAAAAATCATTTTTTTATCCAAAATCATTGAAATTAATGATCACAAACGTTTAAATAACAGTGGGTCTAGTTATATGTGATAACAATGTATAGTGAGCAGTGAAATAACTATTGGTTTCCATTTGTGGTGACTGCTGACTGACATTAGGGATGAGATTAAATAGATCCTGGAATTTAGCCTGGTCTGGAGCAGGCTAGCTCCACAGAATAAATCTCCATGGTAATTTATACCATAACATATCCTCCTGCCCCCTATCCATCTTTAGTGCAACCGGATTACGGATCAATTGAGCCAGGATCACCAAGATATCCTGGCTTAATCCCTTATCCTAGTTTTGTGCAACAGGCCCCTGGGGTTTCAGCATAGATTGTTTTTCAACAGCCAGTGAGAAATAAACAAGATGTCGTCAACATATGCCGCGTTCATACACTAGACGGAACTAGGAAACTCGGAAATGTCCGACTTGCTAACTGGTATACACGTGCCGCGGTCAACGACTTAGAAAAATGGAAATTACCGAGTTTCCTAGGTCCGCCTAGTGTGTGAACGCAGCAATAACAACGGATCGGGGAATTTTAACGTAGTCTACTGTCAACCTCAACAAGAGGAAATTGGATGTTGGACATGAAGTTAGCTAGTTAACGTCAAATTGATTAATTTGTAAGTTGAGTGAAATGTCTTTGCTCAAATTTGAACCAGACTGGTTCGGTGTATTTCATAATCACCAGCTGGCTAACTAGCTAGTGCTAGCTAGTTAGCAACCTCTACCGAGTACGGAAACTGATAGACTCTGGGACAGGTAACGTTAGCTAGCTAGAGAGTTTGGACTTTTTAACTAGACAGCCAGCAAGCTAAAGTGCTAATTTATAAGCAATATCAGGTCCTCTATAGGAGTTTATTGTTTTATTTGAACTATACAACATTGGGTAGCTAGCTAGCTGTCTAAACTTGTAGCTAACAGCTAGCTAGCTTCCATGCTAACATTAGTCCAGCACTCACTAGCTAGCTGGACCAAAATGGACGTTGTTTTGATAGCGGTAGATAGGTAGTTAGCTAATAACAATATGAACTTAACTAGCAAGTTTAGCTTCTCAGCTAGCCCTCTACCACTGTCTCTGGTCAGTGAAACAACACTAGAAACTAGTACTAGACAGAGAGGGCTTGTTGCGCAGGCTTACTACCGTTACACTAACTAGCTAGTTCCATGCATTACCATTACCTACAGTAGCATTACTAATTTGTTTTCCTTCCCTGCAGGTTGTGGACAGAGCTAAGGTGTGGTGAAAAACAGTGTCAAGCCTATTAGGCCTAACTTCACAAGTCTTGTCTTGTGTGTGAGAGACCTCCAATATTAACATTCCAATGCCTCTGCTATTCCTGGAGAGGTTTCCCTGGCCAAGTCTGCAGACCTACACAGCGCTGAGTGTGGCTCTGCTGGCTGGAAGCATCTTCAGCGCCTACACTACTGTGACAGAACAGGGGTTTGGGGTTCCAGACATGGACGAGCCTCTACCACCGGCACCCTTAGTAGGGGATAATAGAGGCGGCCTAGAACATGTGACTAGCGATGATGTTGTGGGTGCAGATACAGAATTGGCGACCACTGTTATGTGGTACCTGGTCACTGACAGTCTCTTTGTATGGGTAAGTCTTATTTAAGATAGGCTCAACTCAGCCAAGCAGCCAATATTGTTGTTACGTTACTTAGTTGTTACATGGTTGCTAAGTGGTCTGCTCTTCTCTACTCCTCAGGTGTTGGTGAATACAGCTTTCTGTTCCCTGATGTTAATTGCTAAGATGATCCAGTGCATGGTTTTTGGGCCCCTTCGAGTCAGTGAGAAGCAGGTGAGGCTTGGAGTTGTGGTGGTAACCTAATAACTGATATTTGGGATAATTTGATGTCACCTTATTGAAGGTTAGGCATCTAACTGTGTTTATGTAAACAATAGTACAAATGTCCTTCACAAGTAGTCCACAAAACAAGATTTTATCATTGAAACCCACACTGGTGTTTTGAGTCTATTAGTGTACTCTGACCACTCCATCCATGTTCTAATGTCTTGACCTCTCCTCTCTCCACCCCTCTCTCTTCCCATCTCCTCTCTACTCCACTCCCCTCCTCTCTCTCCTCAGCACCTTAAGGACAAGTTCTGGAACTTCATCTTCTATAAGTTCATCTTTATCTTCGGGGTGCTGAACGTTCAGATGGTGGAGGAGGTGGTCATGTGGTGTCTGTGGTTCTCTGCCCTGGTCTTCCTCCACCTCATGGTCCAGCTGTGCAAGGACCGCTTTGAATACGTACGTCTTATCAACCTCTAACAGTACATTTTAGTCATTTAGCAGACGCTCTTATCCAGAGTGACTTAAATTGGTGCGTTCATCTTAAGATAGCTTAACACTTTACTGTAGGTGTTTTTATGAATGCATTCATAAAGCCTTTATAATAGCTATATAACATTTGTCATAAGTAGTTTTAAATAATTATGAGTAACGGCATGATATAAAGGTAAAAAAAAAAAAGATTGTTATAAAACTAGTTATATTGGGTAACAAGTGCTATTACACAGTATGCATGACAACTTATTAGAGTACTGAATAAAAAATAAAAAACTGAAATAAGGAAATGACAAAATGTAGATGGGCCCACCCACTGTACTGTAGGGAGAGTGACCTTGTTGACTTGTTTACCCTGTAAACATATATACCTATGTTAGATGCCAGTGATATGACGCTGTTGGCTATACATTCAGTCACAGTGATTGCCATAGACCTGGTCTCTTTCTGGTCCAGGCCAGACCTATTAATAAGCCTAGTTCTTGCTGTATGTATGTAGGCCAGGGTCTTAGGTTTAGCTAATGTTTCAGTCACTTCATAGACTCAAACTACAGAGTGGGGGACTACAAAAAAACTTAAGATGAACATTTAGGTAGTGTGCTGTAGCTATAGGAAAACAGAACATCACACCATATTGTGAAGAATGACATCTCTTTGTCTGCAATCAATGGGTGTTAGGTTTGACCCTTATCATATCAGCTGACATGGTACCTGTTGTAATGCTGTACTTTGTTGCTGCTGTCTGCAGTAAAAGTTAGATGAAAGGCTGAATAACAAGCCTGTATGTGTGTCACTGTACCTGTGTCAATATTGTGTGTCACTAGACATGTTATTTGAGCATGTGTTAGTAGTACAGTATGGGGCTGCAGTGACACTGCCCAGATAAAGCTTACCTCTTGACCAAAAACATGCTCAACGGGAAAGTCTAGTACCCATGAAGTCTGCAACCACCCCTAAATTGTTATTCTGTGTGTCGGTCGCTCTTTGTATGAAAGTACAAGTTATATGTAGGTGTGCATGTCCGTCTACATCTGTGTGTGTGTTTAGTAATTTCTCTTTCTGAATGAGTGTATACAGTAGGTTAATGTGTACCTGTTCCCCCTTGCAGCTGTCCTTCTCCCCCACTACTTCTATGAACAGCCATGTGCGTGTCCTTACCCTACTGGTGTCCCTGCTGCTGGGCTGCTGTGGTCTGGCTGTGGTCTGTGGTCTGCTGGGCGCTGCCCATGGCATGCACACCCTCTCCTTCATGGCTGCCGAGGTGAGGACCTAACCCTAAAGAGCTCACCAGCATGTAGTCCTAATAAATGGAAATTAGTTACCTCTGGTTCATTCAGAAATTCCTATGGGGAAAGAATAGGGTTTTAGAATAGACACCGAAAATAAGGTCTGAGGTTAACACAGGCTTAGGATATGTTATTCATTTTGTTCTTTGAGAGAATATCAGTCAGTTAACATGACCCTAATGAATTATGAAGCCTTTGTGCTTTTTCTGATTACATAAATGTTTCAAAATGCACAAAAAGTGACGTTAGCTGATGAAGATTCTTATAGAACAAAACGTTTCGGATCTCCTAAGACTACCATCCTGCAGGAGTTTGTTCCAGCTGTTGTTTTATTGTAAGTTACAGTAACAACGAGGTTTACTCAGTCACAAATTAGTATTACGTCATTGTCATCAGTTACATTTGTTTCCCACAATAAAGGATGTATAAAATACTTATGTATAATTCCTATGTCTTTCTCTGTCTTTCAGTGTCTGCTGGTTACTGTGCGGACTGGACATGTCATCATGAGGTAAGACCCTTCCTTGCAGAATGCAGACCCTTCCTTGCAGAATGCAGACCCTCTTGCACTGCAACACAGATGACGTAGCGGATCTAGAATGAACCAGTTCTAATATTAGCGTACTATTAGATGTGTTACCATGAGCACCCGTTGAAAGACTGCTTTGTGCTACAGAAGGTGATCATGATGACTTGCAGTCAGCTGTATTGGAGCGGTTCATTAATTCGTTATGCTAAATCATACAAAAACCCTGTAAACAGGAGCCAAGTGTATGAGTTGTTGCTTTGCTTTGTGTTGTCTGGACACCCATAGCATTAAGCGCATATCAGAGTTCCAACCATGTACGCACAGTGTTCTAGAATGTTGGACTGTTGGCTTTTGCACTTTTTGAATTCTCAATGCGGATCAATCAATTTCTCCAACTGTCAACACATTAAAATGAATAGAGGAGCGCGTGCGCAGAGCTACGTTGGTTGGGCATTTTGGGGAGGTTCGCGTTCTGCCTGGCCCAGTGAGAGTTACGCTAAGTGATGATCTACAACTACTGATTAGCGCAAGCAAAAATAAGTTGATGCTGGTCTGGCCTTAATGACTATGTACTCTTATCTCCATCTGGCACAGTTGAGGACTGGTGAGCCTGGTTCCTCTCGACAGTGGCAAGAAAGTATGTGAACCCTTTCGAATTACCTGGATTTCTGCATAAATTTGTCATCAAATTTGATCTGATCTTCATGTAAGTCACAACAATAGACAAACATAGTGCGCTTAAACTAATAACACACACATTTTTGTATTTTTCTTGTCTACATTGAATACATCATTTAAACATTCACAGTGTAGGTTGGAAATAGTATGTGAATCACAAGGCTAATGACTTCTCCAAAAGCCGATTGGAGTCAGGAGTCAGCTAACCTGTAGTCCAATCAATGAGATGAGATTGGAGATGTTGGTTAGAACTGCCTTGCCCTATAAAAAACACTCACAAAATTTGAGTTTGCTATTCACAAGAAGCATTGCCTGATGTGAACCGTGCCTCGAACAAAAGAGATCTCAGAATACCTAAGATTAAGAATTGTTGACTTGCATAAAGCTGGGAATGGTTACAAAAGTGTCTCTAAAAGCCTTGATGTTCATCAGTCCATGGTAAGACCAGTTGTCTATAAACGGAGAAAGTTCAGCACTGTTGCTACTCTCCCGAGGAGTGGCCGTCCTGCAAAGATGACTGCAAAAGCACAGCGCAGAATGCTCAATGAGGTAAAGAAGAATCCTAGAGTGTCAGCTGTACGACTTACAGAAATCTCTGGATAATGCTAACACCTCTGTTGACGAGTCTACGATATGTAAAACAATTAACAAGAATGGTGTTCATGGGAGGACACCATGGAAGAAGCCACTGCTGTCCAAAAAAAAACATTGCTGCACATCTGAAGTTTGCAAAAGTGCACCTGGATGTACCACAGCGCTACTGGCAGAATATTCTGTGGACAGATGAAACTACAGTTGAGTTGTTTGGAAGGAACACTATGTGTGGAGAAAAAAAAGGCACAGCTCACCAACATCAACCTCATCCAAACTGTAAAGTATGTTGGGGGGAGCATCATGGTTTGGGGCTGCTTTGCTGCCTCAGGGCCTGGACAGATTGCTATCATTGACGGAAAAATGAATTCCCAAGTTTATCAAGACATTTTGCAGAAGAATGTTAGGCTTTCTGTCTGCCAATTGAAGCGCAACAGGAGTTGGGTGATGCAACAGGACAACGTCCCAAAACACAGAAGTAAATCAACAACGGAATGGCTTTAACAGACGAGAATACGCCTTCTGGAGTGGCCCAGTCAGAGTCCTGTCCTCACCCCGATTGAGATGCTGTTGCATGACCTCAAGAGAGCAGTTCACACCAGACATCCCAACAATATTGCTGAACTGAAACAGTTTTGTAAAGAGGAATGGTCCAACATTCCTCCTGACCATTGTGCAGGTCTGATCCGCAACTACAGAAAACATTTGGTTGAGGTTATTGCTGCCAAAGGAGGGTCAAGCAGTTATTAAATCCAAGGGTTTGCATACTTTTCCCACCCTGCACTGTGAATGTTTACACGGTGTGTTCAATAAAGACATGAAAACGTGTAATTGTTTGTGTGCTATTAGTTTAAGCGGACTGTGTTTGTCTATTGTTGTGACCTAGATGAAGAGCAGATCAAATTCTATGACCAATTTATGCGGAAATCCATTTCCAAAGGGTTCACATACTTTTTCTTGCCACCAGTAGGTTTCTTCCTAGGTTCCTGCCTTTCTAGGGAGTCTTTCCTAGCAACTGTGCTTCTACATCTGCATTGCTTACTCTTTGGGGTTTTAGGCTGGGTTTCTGTATAAGCACTTAGTGACAGCTACTTATGTAAAAAAGGGCTTTATAAATACATTTGATTTGTGTTGTGTACAATTCAAAAGCATAAGTGCTAAAATGTTCAAATAAAAAGGAATGATTGTGACCAGGGCAGGGTTCTGACTAAGGCTGTTTCTCTGCAGGTACACCATTCACCTGTGGGATCTGAACCACCCAGGCACCTGGGAGAGTAAGGGTTCCTACATCTACTACACTGACTTCATCATGGAGCTGTCTATGCTGTCTTTGGACCTTATGCACCACATTCACATGCTGGTGAGTGACAGAGCTGGGAGCACTACGGGATGGTATTAGTAAGGGAACTAACTGAATGGGTAAGAGCACCAGTGAGAGGCACACAAGATGGCTGACTGAACTAGCCTGAATTTAAAATAAGGGCTCTATCTCAATTTGTCTTTCTTCGATTCCTTGCATTCTATCTCCTCGCCTTCAACTGAATTGGAGAAGAAGGTCCATAGTGTCTCCTCTCAGATGAGAGTAATCGAGGAAAGATGAATTGAGAGAGAACCACAGTATTCAGTTAGATGAGAGTTGTTTGATTGTAGAGCTGTTTTAACATTTGACTCCCCTCAGCTCTTTAGTAATATCTTAGAGCTGTGTTTAATATTTGACTCTCTTCAGCTCTTTAGTAATATATTAGTTGTGTTTAATATTTGACTCCCCTCAGCTCTTTAGTAATATATTAGTTGTGTTTAATATTTGACTCCCCTCAGCTCTTTAGTAATATATTAGAGCTGTGTTTAATATTTGACTCCCCTCAGCTCTTTAGTAATATATTAGTTGTGTTTAATATTTGACTCCCCTCAGCTCTCTAGTAATATATTAGAGCTGTGTTTAATATTTGACTCCCGTCTCCCCTCAGCTCTTTAGTAATATCTTAGAGCTGTGTTTAATATTTGACTCCCGTCTCCCCTCAGCTCTTTAGTAATATATTAGAGTTGTGTTTAATATTTGACTCCCCTCAGCTCTTTAGTAATATATTAGAGTTGTGTTTAATATTTGTCTCCCCTCAGCTCTTTAGTAATATATTAGAGTTGTGTTTAACGTTTGACTCCGGTCTCCCCTCAGATCTTTAGTAATATATTAGTTGTGTTTAATATTTGTCTCCCCTCAGCTCTTTAGTAATATATTAGAGCTGTGTTTAACGTTTGACTCCGGTCTCCCCTCAGATCTTTAGTAATATATTAGTTGTGTTTAATATTTGTCTCCCCTCAGCTCTTTAGTAATATCTTAGAGCTGTGTTTAATATTTGACTCCCCTCAGCTCTTTAGTAATATCTTAGAGCTGTGTTTAACATTTGACTCCGGTCTCCCCTCAGCTCTTTAGTAATATATTAGAGTTGTGTTTAATATTTGACTCCCCTCAGCTCTTTAGTAATATATTAGAGCTGTGTTTAACGTTTGACTCCGGTCTCCCCTCAGATCTTTAGTAATATATTAGTTGTGTTTAATATTTGTCTCCCCTCAGCTCTTTAGTAATATCTTAGAGCTGTGTTTAATATTTGACTCCCCTCAGCTCTTTAGTAATATCTTAGAGCTGTGTTTAACATTTGACTCCGGTCTCCCCTCAGCTCTTTAGTAATATATTAGAGCTGTGTTTAATATTTGACTCCCGTCTCCCCTCAGCTCTTTAGTAATATCTTAGAGTTGTGTTTAATATTTGACTCCCCTCAGCTCTTTAGTAATATATTAGAGTTGTGTTTAATATTTGACTCCCCTCAGCTCTTTAGTAATATCTTAGAGCTGTGTTTAACATTTGACTCCTCTCAGCTCTTTAGTAATATATTAGAGCTGTGTTTAATATTTGTCTCCCCTCAGCTCTTTAGTAATATATTAGAGCTGTGTTTAATATTTGACTCCCCTCAGCTCTTTAGTAATATCTTAGAGCTGTGTTTAATATTTGTCTCCCCTCAGCTCTTTAGTAATATATTAGAGCTGTGTTTAATATTTGACTCCCCTCAGCTCTTTAGTAATATATTAGTTGTGTTTAATATTTGACTCCCCTCAGCTCTTTAGTAATATATTAGTTGTGTTTAATATTTGACTCCCCTCAGCTCTTTAGTAATATATTAGTTGTGTTTAATATTTGACTCCCCTCAGCTCTTTAGTAATATATTAGAGCTGTGTTTAATATTTGACTCCCGTCTCCCCTCAGCTCTTTAGTAATATATTAGAGCTGTGTTTAATATTTGACTCCCCTCAGCTCTTTAGTAATATCTTAGAGCTGTGTTTAATATTTGACTCCCCTCAGCTCTTTAGTAATATCTTAGAGCTGTGTTTAATATTTGACTCCCGTCTCCCCTCAGCTCTTTAGTAATATCTTAGAGCTGTGTTTAATATTTGACTCCCGTCTCCCCTCAGCTCTTTAGTAATATATTAGAGCTGTGTTTAATATTTGACTCCCCTCAGCTCTTTAGTAATATCTTAGAGCTGTGTTTAATATTTGACTCCCGTCTCCCCTCAGCTCTTTAGTAATATCTTAGAGCTGTGTTTAATATTTGACTCCCGTCTCCCCTCAGCTCTTTGGTAATATCTGGCTGTCCATGGCCAGTCTGGTGATCTTCATGCAGCTGAGGTATCTGTTCCATGAGGTGCAGCGCCGCATCCGACGCCACAAGAACTACCTCCGTGTCATCAACAACATGGAGGCCAGGTCTGTCTACTGACCAGCCTACTGATGGCTCTCACTGTCTTGTATATAATACATCCCTACTGTTACTTATTAGTTGATGGGTGGTGTTCTTTCAGTCTTAGCTGAGACTCAGTGTATGAAGCTGTAGCAGTGTGTGTTGTGTGAATCTAGTCTCTCTGCTTTCTTATGACGGGCTATCTAGCTGTTAGCTATTCATGAGACTAGTGCAGTTGTTGATCTAGATTTGTTATCCTCTGTACCGCTCAGGTTTGCAGTGGCCACAGCCGAGGAACTGGTAGCCAACAATGATGACTGTGCCATCTGCTGGGACACCATGCAGACAGCACGTAAACTGCCCTGCGGACACCTCTTCCACAAGTAAGAGACTGACCCAGCCACCTTGGCACCTCACACTTGATTGAATGTGGCATTATGTGGGTGATGTTTTGATTGACACTAAGAGTGTTGTGTCTGTACCTGTGTTTGATACGTATCTGTGTACATTAACGCTCCTGTTTGCTATTCCTCAGTTCCTGCCTGCGGTCGTGGCTGGAGCAGGACACGTCGTGTCCAACATGCAGGATGTCCCTGAACATCAGTGGTGATGGAGGCCCGGCCAGAGGCCAGCAGCAGGGGGCTGGCCTCCCACTGGAGAACAACCTGGGCCCCGCTGCAGACGCCAGACCACACCTCAACCAACACAATCACTTCTTCCACTTTGATGGTAAGTCCATACAGACTTGTTTTACAACACAGGTGATCTCACTGAATGGACTACTCTATTGAGTATGGTTGATGATGATGATGATGAGTTCTGGCATATAACATGTTGATAGTCACATAGACAGACATCACACTGTTAGACATTTCTTATAGTGCACATTTCAGGTAGTGATTATTGTGGTGATGTCTCCTCCCAGGCTCCCGCATCGCCAGCTGGCTGCCTAGTTTCTCAGTAGAGGTGATGCACACAACTAACATCCTGGCTATCGCTCAGCAGGCCAACAACTCTCAGCTCAACACCATGGTGAGTCACAGCCTTACTCTAATCCCCTCCTGGGACACCAGGGGATTCTCCTTTCAGCATGTTTTTTAGTCCTGGACTAGGTTTAATCCTTCCAAGAGGTCTCGCAAGCATCATCTGAGCTTTGAAGATTGTTTTTACACCTGCCCTTCATCAACAGCTTTGTTTTCAATGTTCTCATTGCAGCAATATGACTTGACTAGAATAGAGGTGGCTGCTGGGTAACATAGTGTTCTACTCCCCACAGGCCCATCAGATCCAGGAGATGTTTCCTCAGGTTCCCTACCACTTGGTGCTGCAGGACCTGCAGTTGACCCGCTCTGTGGAGGTCACCACCGACAACATCCTGGAGGGACGCATCGTGGTGCCCTTCCCTGCTCTGGTAGGTCCTCCAGTTCAGTTCATTGGGTATTTTGGCCATGGTGGTCCACATATAGACCCCAGAAGGCCTACACTTTCCCCTTGTGTGTGATTGTACTGCATCTTTCTGAGGGTTAGGTTGAAAAAGAGAGGGAATGAGTTCAGGATCTAGTCAAATGTGTTTAAAGGTGTATACTGTGGTGTTAACTGGTGTTGATTAAAGATGTCTTGCCTCTACCACTCCAGGCGGCTGAGCGTTCCCCCGTGCAGGTGAACCCAGGCCCAGAGGAAGGGGCAGGAGCCAGTGGGGGGGTGGATACTGCTCCCAGAGAGCTGAACAACCTGGAGGTCAGAGGGAGCCGTTTCTCCAAGTCTGCAGAGGAGAGACAGAAGATGCTGCTGCAGAGGAAGGATGAGCTGCTGCAACAGGCACGCAGGTACTGTACTGTCACCACCGGCAATACTAGACCAGTCTGTCAAATGAAACAGGTGTATTCAGTGAGGGAAAACCTTCCCAGCTTTGCAGATAGAAATATAGCCTACCCTATTCAACTTCGCAGACAATCATATCTTATTACGCAATCAATTTCTGTCTGAATGTTTTGCAACTGTGACCCGGCATCCTGAACAGGCCTCAGCTGACAATCTTTTCAAAATAAGAGTCTTAGATGAGAGCAAACACCTGTTGCTGTCTTGGTGGTGGTTTCTTGTCTGTTAGGTCAGGGTTCAGTCACTGGCTCTTTTACTGAGTAACTACAGTAGCAGAATAGCTCTATTGTAACTAAATACCTGCGATCACTGTTATGTTTATAAGGACACACCATAGCAAAAGTTTAGCAAAATTACATTTCTTATTGGACTGGTTCAGACAGTTTCTCCCTGCCATGAGCATTTCCTTATGTTTCGTGTCTGCTGAACACAACCCACATTGACCTCAAATAAATAAAGGTAAATAAAATTCATTTCCCCACAGGAGATACTTGAGAAAGAGCCCAGAGGACGAGGAGGACCTGCCCACTCTGGAGGAAGACGCCCCTGTCTCAGACGTGACCATGCTGAGACGCAGGACCATGGCAGCAGCTGCAGAGAGACGCATGCAGAGCCAACCAGACCCTGCTCCCTGAGACTATACTGGGCTGTAAACTCCCACCTGGACAGTCTCGCCTCGAACCCACACCTAATGCCCTTGGAGTGTCCACCAAACTCCTCACGTCCCACCTAAGAGGCACCTCCAACGAAAGAGCTCTTTACATTATATGATCAATGGAATTACCTAAATAAAATGACATTACATTACAAAGTGTTACAAGAAGCATGGGCTTTGGCTGCACATGGCACAGGGGCTCTGCTGTTTTAGGCTGCCCTAGTGAGATATGAGAACTGGGCCTTGGGAATGGTACCAGCCTCCTCTGAACTTTCACCAGGCACCAGAGGCTTAATTGGACATGGATCACCAGCGTTTTAAAGGAGTGGTGGGTGTCTGTCTGAGTTTCTGAAGTGCACACCTGTCATCACATAGCTCTAGCCCCCCAGCTTCACTAGACTTACCTGCCATTCTCTTTACTGGCCATGATGGGGAAGGAAAGAGCATGGTGTCACAGTCCGAGGATGCTGCTGAGGTTAGTTAGGGTTTGTTAAGGTGCATTCGCTACATACAGCTCATAGTGTAATGGAGTGGGACATAGTTTGTATTGGTTTTATTCAACAACAAAAATATTTGTGTTGTAGTGGGCTGAGATTGATATGAGATTGATTCATTTGTTGGGTTGATAACAAACTGATGTTATTTTATAAAAATGGAGTGAAAACTGTGAATTAAGAGTAGGTTTAATAGATTAAAACATTGTGAAGCTTTTTTTATTTTAATTAAGAGAATGTCACTTTAGTATTACAGCCTCTTTGAAATATGAATGTACTTTATCCACAATTTGATTTGACCTTTATTTAACTAGGCAAGTCAGTTAAGAACAAATTCTTATTTTCAATGACGGCCTAGGAACAGTGGGTTAACTGCCTGTTCAGGGGCAGAACGACAGATTTTGTACCTTGTCAGCTCGGGAGTTTGAACTTGCAACCTTCCGGTTACTAGTCCAACCACTAGGCTACCCTGCCACCCCATAATGCTGCAGAGAGAGTAGAAGAGTTTAAATTCTGGCCGTTGTGGAGACCTGGTTGTTAATAATGTGTTAAAAATGTCACATATCCACCCAAGAAAGAACACTAACTAAATAGCAAGACGGAATAGTTTTGTCTCCTGACAGACAGTAAAACTCTCACCAGTACAGCGTTATAGAAGAGTGGCTCCCTGACCTCTAGGTCAACCAGTGGTTTCTATCTGCGGTGTGTATACCTCTAAACCTCTAGGTCAACCAGTGGTTTCTATCTGCAGTCTGTAAACCTCTAAAACTTCCCAAAGCATACCTACACTGTATTAAACATCCATTGCTAGAGGTACAGAAGACTGTATGGGCTCAGGAGTTGGGTTGAGGTTGGAATACTGAGGAACCTATCTGATTCACTCACTCACACTCCATTCCTACACTCCATGTACTGGTAGGTTCATTCTTGCAGACGATATATAGGCCTATGTGTTGGATGTCTTTGATAACTCTAAAGGCTTTTTAATGTTGAGTGGGTGTTGTGTGTGAATCACAATGGAATGCTTTAGTTTACTTTTACCCCAAAGAACATTGATCCCATGAACTTCCACATGATGCAGATGTCTTTCTTTGAGATGAGCATCTTTTTGTGTGTTTGGTTGGTGCAAAATATTTCTCTTTCAGCTTGTTTCATCTGTGGGATTGTAAGAAGTTTCTACTAACTGTGTTTCAGTGAAGCACCTTTTGTCAAAAACAAAATACACTAGTCTGGTTTTCATTGTTTCAAGCTATTTATTGATCAACTAATATTTTCATATCCATGTCATATTTTTATATTCACAAGGGGTTATTTTTGTAACCATTGTATATTTGATCTAATCAAAAACATGAATGAATCTTTTGGACTGAGCTTTCCTCATATTTTGTGCCTAAATCAAGAATAGTTATATGGTTTGATTGTGTAAATAATGTAGTTTTTGTAAGAACTGCTCAAGTAACATGAACAAATTATCAATAATAAACAGAGCTTCTCTACAGCCTTTTAACAAACTAGTTTTTCTTTGCCTCCTATGGATAGGCCAAGTACCCCTAGGTGTCCTAATACCCCAGGTTGGGAACCACTGCTATAGACATTGAGTAATCTCTTTCTAGACAGATGGGTTGCCTCCCACAATGTTACCACTGAGGGAGCTTGATTCAGCTGAACCGCAGTGCACCGGGCTATGCAGTGAGGGAGGAGCACCCTTCTCAAATGGAACAGTAATCTGCTCCGCTTGGTCATGTTGTCAACAAGGCAGCATGATGCATCGTTCAGAAACCTACATCCTCTTTAACCATTTTTTTTCCTAACTCTTTCATTGGGAATGCAGATAGTGTTTTTATCAAAAGCAATAATTTTTGCACGTGAAAACAGAGTCCTACAATTTATTCAACATGCTTAACCTATGGCCACTTTTGTTTTGAGCCGAAATGGAGCACCTGACTCACGCCCGGGAGGCAGCCAGTTCCAAAACGAATGCAATCTACACTAACCCAGTTTAACCAGGTCATTAATCAAATACCCTCAGTGTTCCAGCATACACACCTAGGTCTGGGATTTCTGAGATTAGGCTATGAGTACAATACTTAAAGGGGCAATCCTTAGTTGAAATAATAACAAAGCGGTCGCCCCCCTCTGTTCCGGTAAAAAGCTCAAGGATGGGCCTAGATAAATGTAACCACTCTCAAATGCATAGACATAGCTGTGGATGCAATATATGAACCTTATAGTTTTAAGCATGTTTTGAGGCTATACAGTGTTTGTTTACGTTTACAAGGTTTACCAACATTGGAGAAAAGCACGTTTATATTTTGGGTTCTGATGGGGTATGACAGTTGAATTAAACTCATGAAGCATAAATTCTATATTATTTAAAAAATCAATGGGTACATATTAATTTATATATCCAAAAATGTATGTGGCAACTGCAGATTGTGCCTTTAAAGGGCTGGCTTCCTGGACACAGCTGGACAAAAAAACATGACCAATGGGGATTTCCATTGAAATCATTTTTATTTCTAGATCTAGGTTTAGGCTAATCTATCTCTGGGAAACTGGCCCATAGTGTTCTTAGTTAGATTGGACAGTAGATGGCACTAATCCCATCTCTATGACCACACTGCGTAATGTACTCGATCTATTATATACGTTACAGTACGATGTATTTCAGTTACTCACGTAGCCTACATCTGGGCGGAGGGAGCTAGAAAGTTCGCATTATTGAATTGTGATGTTCGGATTTAGCTGATCGAACAACTTGCACTGTGAGTTTTGTTTTTCTAAAAATACTTTACTGTTTAAATAATTATGTTGGCTAGATTTACTGAATTATTATGTTTTTTTTAAATAGAATTTCCGTAATTTATAGGCCTATTTGCATCATATTTTTAGTTACGTGATGTTTTTGTTCACTCGTTAAAACTGTTAAACCCATTAACTGTAAAAGTTACTTTAAATGTTATGTTCAAATTTAAACGAACTACAATTTTTAACGATTAATGAAGCCTTCATAAACCCTTTATAAAGCCAATAGGCCTATAGATGCTTATGAAACCATCACTAAAGCGAAAGTCAGCAGAATAAATAATAACTAAGCCGTCATCCCGCCTATGTTGCAGTAAAAAACTGAGGGATACAGCTGGAGAAATGTAACCACTCTCTTATTCATAGACAGAGCTATGTATGCAAGGACTGACCATCCATAATAACATTATATTTAAACAATAAGGCACGAGGGGTGTGCGGCTAAGGGCTGTTTTTAAGCACAAGACAATGCAGAGTGCCGTGGTGTATTGGCCATATACCACAAACCCTGAGGTGCCTTATTGCTATTACAAACTGGTTATCAACGTAATTAGAGCAGTAAAAATAAGTGTTTTGTCATAGCCGTTTTGTCATACCCATATGACAAAAATAAGTGTTTTGTCATACCCGTGTCTGGTATACCACGGCTGTCAGCAAATCAGCATTCAGGGCTTGAACCACCCAGTTCATCATGTAGTTTTAATCATGTTTTGAGTGTTTGTTCACATTTACTTTATTTACAAACATTGGAGTACAACAGGCTTATATTTTGGATTCTGATGGGGTACGACAGTTGAACTAAACTCATGAGGCATTCTATACATTTTATTCTTCAAGAATCAATCTGTACATATTGTAAAATCTATTGGTCGCTAAATCCAGAGAAAATACAGACCATGTAAAGAACTGTTGGTCACTAAATCCATAATGGGCTCCCGAGTGGCGCAGCGGTCGAAGGCACTGCCTCGTCACTACAGACCCTGGTTTGATTCCAGGCCGTATCGCAACCGGCCGTGATTGGGAGTCCCATAGGGAGCGGCACACAATTGGCCAAGCGTCGTTCGGGTCTGGCCGGGGTAGGCCATCATTGTAAATAAGAATTTGTTCTTAACTGACTTGCCTAGTTGAATAAATGTTACATAAAAAATAAAAATCTGTCTAGACCAAGAAAAAACGGTTGGCTGGTATGCCCTCACCCATCTGAGCGGTTGGCTGTGAATGCCCTCACCCGTCTGAGCGGTCGGCTGTGAATGCCCTCACCCGTCTGAGCGGTCGGCTGTGAATGCCCTCACACGTCTGAGCGGTCGGCTGTGAATGCCCTCACCCGTCTGAGCGGTCGGCTGTGAATGCCCTCACCCGTCTGAGCGGTTGGCTGTGAATGCCCTCACCCGTCTGAGCGGTCAGCTGTAAATGCCCTCACCCGTCTGAGCGGTTGGCTGTGAATGCCCTCACCCGTCTGAGCAGTCGGCTGTGAATGCCCTCACCCGTCTGAGCGGTCGGCTGTGAATGCCCTCACCCGTCTGAGCGGTCGGCTGTGAATGCCCTCACCCGTCTGAGCGGTTGGCTGTGAATGCCCTCACGCGTCTGAGCGGTCGGCTGTGAATGCCCTCACCCGTCTGAGCGTTCGGCTGTGAATGCCCTCTCCCGTCTGAGCGGTTGGCTGTGAATGCCCATCTGTTGAGTTAGGGCATTCACAGCCGACCGCTCAGACGGGTGAGGGCATTCACAGCGTCTGAGCAGTCGGCTGTGAATGCCCTCACCCGTCTGAGCGGTCGGCTGTGAATGCCCTCACCCGTCTGAGCGGTCGGCTGTGAATGCCCTCACCCGTCTTAGCGGTCGGCTGTGAATGCCCTCACCCGTCTGAGCGGTCGGCTGTGAATGCCCTCACCCGTCTGAGCGGTCGGCTGTGAATGCCCTCACCCGTCTGAGCGGTCGGCTGTGAATGCCCTCACCCGTCTTAGCGGTCGGCTGTGAATGCCCTCACCCGTCTGAGCGGTCGGCTGTGAATGCCCTAACTCTGGTTTGGTTCTGTCCTCTATAGTGCTGTCCAGTTAGAACCTGATGTTGAGGCCCATCACAGTACTCTTGACAGTCACCACCATACACACACACGCAGACACATCTGTTTCCATTTGAAGAGGTTTATATGGATTTGGTAATCTGATTGACGTGGGATCTTATTGTTGTGGTTCTATAAGCCAAAGATTTTCACACATGTTAACAGTATTAGTTAAGGATTATAACTATACACTATACCTATATGTACATAAATAAATGGAAATGGCATTACACTTACAACATGTCTATAAAGGGCTATAAACACAGTATCAATATAAACATGAACTTAAACATTCTCCTCTTGGAGAGAGAGAGAAACCAGTTACTTGGCACAACATTCAGACATTCCTGTTGCCGTCGACAATACAAAGCTCTCCAAAACATGCGTCTTCTCCCTTCGGATGATGATAACAGTCTGATCTGAGTGGGTGGGTACGGTGTTCAGAGTCCAGATGCACATTTCCAAGAGCTCTGATTGGTTGGGAATGGCAGGGCTATGATGGGTGAGGGATAACGAAGGTAGGCTGAGCAGCCAAACTAACGGGACTGAAGGGAAACTGAAGGGACTGTGCGGTGAAGTTAGGTAGAGAGGCGAGGAGCAGGACGGCCTTTTTACGCATACTATTAATTTGTAAAAATAAAATGTATGTAGCCTGTGCTGATTGCCCCTTTAAGCAAATTTCATACTTCATAATTAGTAGCAAAGGATCACATTTGCCAAAGCCCTGGATTTATATATAGGCCGAGACCTTTCATATCACACGTTATACAGTATTACTTTGTTTATAAATTATGTCAAGCTTATTAAGGCTTTATGAATGCCATATAAGCAGAATTGCGCCGGAGGAAATGGTCGCCATTTTATGGGCTCTAACTTATTTTTTACATAATGTTTCTGCCACTGTCTCTTATGACCCCCGAAAAGAGCTTCTGGATATCAGGACAGCAATTACTCACCTCGTACTGGACAAAGATTTTTTCTTTAAGGAGTCGGACGCCAGTGATTTACTTCAGACACTGGACAAGTCCCAAATCCCCATCATTTGCATGAAGAAGAGACAGATATCGGTGACATAAGTCGTGGTGCCTTGTAAGAATTCGACTGCAAGTGGGTAATCCGCCTCTACCATCAGTCCTATTAGCCAACGTGCAATCATAGGATAATAAAATGGATGAGCTCCGATCAAGACTAACCTACCAATGGGACGTTAAAAACTGTAATATCTTATGTTTCATCGAGTTGTGGCTGAATGATGACATGTATAACATACAGGTGGCTGGGTTTTCCGTGCATCGGCAAGATAGAACAGCTGCCTCCGGTAAGGCAAGGAGTGACGGTCTGTGTCAATATGTAAATAACAGCTGGTGCACGAAATCTAATATTAAGGAAGACTTGAGGTTTTGCTCGCCTGAGGTAGAGTATCTCACACTATTTACCAAGAGAGTTTTTCGTAGCTGTCTATTTACCACCACAAACTGAAGCTGACACTAAGACCACACTCAACGAGCTGTATAAGGCCATAATAAAACAAGACAATTCTCATCCAGAGGCGGCGCTCCTAGTGGCTGGGGACTTTAATGCAGGGAAACTTAAATCTGTTTTACCTCATTTCTACCAGCATGTTACATGTGTAACCAGAGGGAAAAAAACTCTAGACCACCTTTACTCCACACACAAGGATGCGTACAAAGCTCTCCCTATCCCTCCATTTGGCAAATCTGACCATAACTCTATCCTCTAGATTCCTGCTAACAAGCAAAAACTAAAGCAGGAACTACCTGTGACTCGCTCAATACGGAAGTTGTCAGATGACGTAGATGCTAAGCTACAGGACTGTTTTGCTAGGACAGAATGAAATATGTTCCGGGATTCTTCCAATGGCATTGAGGAGTACACAACATCAGTCACTGGATTCATAAATAAGTGCATCGATGATGTCGTCCTAACAGTGACCGTTTGTACATACCCCATCCAGAAGCCATGGATTACAGGCAACATCCGCACTGAGTTGCCGCTTTCAAGGAGTGGGACTCTAACCCGGACGCTTATAAGAAATCCCGCTATGCCCTCTAACAAACCATCAAACAGGCAAAGTGTCAATACAGGACTAAGATTGAATTGTCCTACACCATCTCCGTCACTCGTCGGATGTGGCAGGGCTTGCAAACTATTATGGACTACAAAGGGAAGCACAGCTGCGAGCTTCCCAGTGACACAAGCCTACCAGATGAGCTAAATGACTTCTATGCTTGCTTCGAGGCAAGCAACACCGAATCATGCATGAGAGCACCAGCTGTTCTGGATGACTGTGGGATCATGGTCTCAGGAGCCGATGTGAGTAAGACCTTTAAACAGGTCAACATTCACAAGGCTGCAGGGCCAGACAGATTACCCGGACGTGTACTCAGAGCATGCACTGACAAACTGGCAAGTGTCTTCACTGATATTTTCAACCTTTCCGTGACCAAGTCTGTAATACCATTATGTTTCAAGGAGACCACCATAGTCCCTGTGCCCAAGAACACAAAGGTAACCTTCCTAAATGACTAATGGCCCGTAACACTCATGTCTGTAGCCATGAAGTGCTTTGAAAGAATGGTCATGGATCACATGAACACCACTATCCCAGAAACCCTAGACCCACTCCAATTTGCATACCACCCCAACAGATCCACAGATGACTCAATTTCTATTGCTATCCACACTGCCCTTTCCCACATGGACAAAAGGAACACCTACGTGAGAATGCTATTCATTGACTACAGCTCAGCATTCAACACCATAGTGCCCTCAAAGCTCATCACTAAGCTATGGACCCTGGGACTAAACACCTTCCTCTGCAACTGGATCCTGGACTTCCTGAGGGTAGGTAACAACACATCTGCCACGCTGATCCTCAACACTGGGCCCCACAAGGGTGTGTGCTCAGTCCCCTCCTGTTCTCCCTGATCATGCATGACTGCATGGCCAAGCACAACTCCAACACCATCATTAAGATTGCCAACGACACAACAGTGGTGGTCACCAACAACGATGAGACATCTTGAGAGCATCCTGACTGGTAACATCACTGCCTGGTATGGCAACTGTTCTGCCTCCGACCGCAAGGCACTACAGAGGGTAGTGTGTGCGGCCCAGACCATCACTGGGGCCAAGCTTCCTGCCATCCATGACCTCTATACCAGGTGGAGTCAGAGTAAGGCCCTAAAAATTGCCAAAGACTCCAGCCACCCAAGTCATAGACTGTTCTCTCTATACCACGGCAAGCAGTACAGGAGCACCAATCTAGGTCCAAAAGACTTCTTACAGCTTCCACCCCCAAGCCATAAGACTCCTGAACAGCTAATCAAATGGCTATCCGGACTATTTGCATTTTTACGCTGCTGCTACTCTCTGTTTGTTATCTATGCATAGTTACTTTACCTCTACCTACATGTACAGTACCAGTCAAAAGTTTGGACACACCTATTCATTCCAGGGGTTTTCATCATTTTTAATATTTTCTACTTTGCACAATAATAGTGCAGACATCAAAACTATGAAATAACACATATGGAATCATGTAGTAACCAAAAAAGTGTTAAACAATTCTAAATATATTTGAGATTTGAGATTCTTCAAAGTAGCCACCCTTTGCCTTGGTGACAGCTTTGCACACTCTTAGAATGTCTTTGTGAGACGCAGAGTAGGTGAACAGATGATCTTTACATGTGTGGTTCCCACCGTGAAGCATTAAGAAGGAGGTGTGATGGTGTGGGGGTGCTTTGCTGGTGACACTGTCAGTGATTTATTTATAATTCAAGGCACACTTAACCAGCATGGCTACCACAGCATTCTGCAGCGATACACCATCCCATCTGGTTTGCGCTTAGTGGGGCTATCATTTGTTTTTCAACAGGACAATGACCCAACACACCTCCAGGCAGTGTAAGGGCTATTTGACCAAGAAGGAGAGGGGTGAAGTGCTGCATCAGATGACCTGGCCTCCACAATCACCCAATCTCAACCCAATTGAGGTTTGGGATGAGTTGGACCGCAGAGTGAAGGAAAAGCAACAAGTACTAAGCATATGTGGGAACTCCTTCAAGACTGTTGGAAAAGCATTCCAGGTGAAGCTGGTTGAGAGAATGCCAAGAGTGTGCAAAGCTGTCATAAAGGCTGTCATAAAGGTGGTTACTTTGAAGAATCTGAAATCTAAAATAAATTTGGATTTGTTTAACACTTTGGATACTACATGATTCCATATGTGTTATTTCATAGTTTTGATGTCTTCACTGTTATTCTACAATGTAGAAAATAGTAAAAATAAAGAAAGACCCTTGAATGCGTAGGTGTGTCCAAACTTTTGACTGGTACTGTATATATTACCTCAATTACCTTGACTAACCTGTGCCCCCACACATTGACTCTGTACCGGAATCCCTTGTATATAGCCTCACTACTGTTATTTTATTGTTGCTCTTCAATTATTTGTAATTTTTCTATTTTCTAACAACAACAAAAATATTCTTAAACTGCATTGTTGTTTTAGGGCTTGTAAGTAAGCATTTCACTGTAAGGTCTACTACACCTGTTGTATTCGGCACATGTGACTAATACAATTGGATTTGATTTGATAAAGAGTTTATACATTGTAGTTTGTTTAAAGTGGTACCAAAAGTTAAAAGTACTGGACTAATTGAAGTTACCACGTCTTAAAATAATTTTATTTATAGAATATGATATCGTGGATACTCCATGGAGGTGATTTTCTAAACCTGGGGACGAACTTGATGCTGTGTTTTCTCTGTGGGATGACATCGGGAGATCCTACAACAGGAAGTGCATTTGGCTTGATGACAAAATATCCTTTGATTGATGGGTAAGTAAACAGAGGAAAGTTGTCTTAGTTATTCTATTCCTAAAATAGAGACAAGTTTATCCTACAGTATCCCTTATTATTGGTTGATGATATATTTGTCTGTGCATAGATACATAGACCTTTTTTGCCATACCATATGCATGCAGCCTAAAATATTAATAGCTCATGGATTTTCAACAGTAAACTTTTGGAACTTCACCACCAAGTATCCAGAACAAGTGCGGTTCCAAATACAAATACTTATCATCCCATACTGAGTAATTCAGTATGTAACTCGCCCACACACACGTGGTACTGTATGGAGCTGTCGCTTTAGAAATTTGATACATAAAAATGTCTCCCTCCGGCTCCACCTTGAGTCCCTCGCCTCTATTACATCTGACTGCCTCATCTCTCTCTCTCCTAGACATAATGACCTAGCTTTGATGCTGAGGATTCTCCACGACAACAGACTGAGTCAGGTTGACCTGCACAACATCAGCAAAGTGGCCACGGACATCAACAGACTCACAACAGGACATGTCGGCGCTCAGGTAGGTTAATATATGGTTAATAGTAGCCTAAGTGTGTGTGTGTGCGTGTGTATGCGTGTGCATGTTTGTGTGAGTGTGTATGTGTGTCCGTGCATGTGCACACTGAGTTGTACTAAAGCCATAATACCCTTCTAACTCAAGTGTTGCTCTCTGACCCCCTGCTTTGTCTCTGCCCCATCCCATGCTCTGATCAGGTGTTTGCAGCCTACGTGTTGTGTGGCGCCCAGGCGAAGGATGCTGTGAGGCTCACACTGGAACAGATAGACGTGATCAACCGTATGTGTACAGAGAACCCAGAACTGGAGCTAGTTACATCTGCTGAAGGTATGATTCAGCCACGGGCTGATATTTTTTGGTGAGAATGGTCGTTGGCCGGTAACATAATTATAATAATTTGTACACTGTAAATGGACCACAAATAGGCCCAATAAGAGATATCATTTGAAAATAACAATAGTTTCATACTTTGATTACATTGAGACATGATCATGTTTCTTTTTTTAGTTGTGAGAATACTTGGGTTAGTTATTATATATTCTTTCTGAATTCCTGGGGATTTTAGTATTTGTTCTCCCTAAAAAAAACTAAAAGTGTACGTACAGTGCCTTGCGAAAGTATTTGGCCCCCTTGAACTTTGCGACCTTTTGCCACATTTCAGGCTTCAAACATAAAGATATAAAACTGTATGTTTTTGTGAAGAATCAACAACAAGTGGGACACAATCATGAAGTGGAACGACATTTATTGGATATTTCAAACTTTTTTAACAAATCAAAAACTGAAAAATTGGGCGTGCAAAATTATTCAGCCCCTTTACTTTCAGTGCAGCAAACTCTCTCCAGAAGTTCAGTGAGGATCTCTGAATGATCCAATGTTGACCTAAATGACTAATGATGATAAATACAATCCACCTGTGTGTAATCAAGTCTCCGTATAAATGCACCTGCACTGTGATAGTCTCAGAGGTCCGTTAAAAGCGCAGAGAGCATCATGAAGAACAAGGAACACACCAGGCAGGTCCGAGATACTGTTGTGAAGAAGTTTAAAGCCTGATTTGGATACAAAAATATTTCCCAAGCTTTAAACATCCCAAGGAGCACTGTGCAAGCGATAATATTGAAATGGAAGGAGTTTCAGACCACTGCAAATCTACCAAGACCTGGCTGTCCCTCTAAACTTTCAGCTCATACAAGGAGAAGACTGATCAGAGATGCAGCCAAGAGGCCCATGATCACTCTGGATGAACTGCAGAGATCTACAGCTGAGGTGGGAGACTCTGTCCATAGGACAACAATCAGTCGTATATTGCACAAATCTGGCCTTTATGGAAGAGTGGCAAGAAGAAAGCCATTTCTTAAAGATATCCATAAAAAGTGTTGTTTAACGTTTGCCACAAGCCACCTGGGAGACACACCAAACATGTGGAAGAAGGTGCTCTGGTCAGATGAAACCAAAATTGAACTTTTTGGCAACATTGCAAAACGTTATGTTTGGCGTAAAAGCAACACAGCTGAACACACCATCCCCACTGTCAAACATGGTGGTGGCAGCATCATGGTTTGGGCCTGCTTTTCTTCAGCAGGGACAGGGAAGATGGTTAAAATTGATGGGAAGATGGATGGAGCCAAATACAGGACCATTCTGGAAGACCTGATGGAGTCTGCAAAAGACCTGAGACTGGGACGGAGATTTGTCTTCCAACAAGACAATGATCCAAAACATAAAGCAAAATCTACAATGGAATGGTTAAAAAATAAACATATCCAGGTGTTAGAATGGCCAAGTCAAAGTCCAGACCTGAATCCAATCGAGAATCTGTGGAAAGAACTGAAAACTGCTGTTCACAAATGCTCTCCATGCAACCTCACTGAGCTCGAGCTGTTTTGCAAGGAGGAATGGGAAAAAATGTCAGTCTCTCGATGTGCAAAACTGATAGACATACCCCAAGCGACTTACAGCTGTAATGGCAGTAAAAGGTGGCGCTACAAAGTATTAACTTAAGGGGGCTGAATAATTTTGCACACCCAATTTTTCAGTTTTTGATTTGTTAAAAAAGTTTGAAATATCCAATAAATGTTGTTCCACTTCATGATTGTGTCCCACTTGTTGTTGATTCTTCACAAAAAAATACAGTTTTATATCTTTATGTTTGAAGCCTGAAATGTGGCAAAAGGTCGCAAAGTTCAAGGGGACCGAATACTTTCGCAAGGCACTGTATGTGAATGTGTGTGGTTTCGTGTGTGAATGTCAGTGTAGTGTGTGTAAGTGAGTGTATGCTGTATATAGTGTATACAGTATATAGTCTAGCGAGTGTGTATAGAGTCAGTGCAAGATAGAGTCAATACAGATAGTCCAGGGATAGTCCAGGGTAACCATTTAAGGAACTATTTAGCAGCCTTATGGCTTGGGGGTAGAAGCTGTTCTGTAGCCTGTTGTTCTGAGTGCCCATGCTCTGGTACCGTTTGCAGGGCGGTGGCAGAGAAAACAGTCTATGTCTTGGGTGGCTAAAGTCTTTAGCAATTTCTGGGAATTTCCTATGACACTGCCTGATATAGAGGTCCTGGATGGCAGGCAGCTCGGGCCAAGTGATGTACTGGGCCGTCCGCACCACCCTCTGTGGCGATTTGCCATACCATACCAAGTGATAATGCAGCCAGTCAAGATGCTCTCAATGGTGCAGCTGTAGAACTTGTTTGAGGATCCGAGGGCACATGCCAAATCTTTTCAGTGTGTGTGGACCATGTTAAGTCCATAGTGATGTGAATGCCAAGGAACTTGAAGCTCCCAACCTGCTCCACTACAGCCCCAACGATGTGGATGGGGGCGTGCTCTCCCCCTTTTTCCTGTAGTCCACGATCAGTTCCTTACTGACATTGAGGGAGAGGCTGTTGTCTCTGATCTCATCCTAGTAGGATTTCTCATTGCTGTCGGTAATCAGGCCTACCACCATCGCGTTGTCAGCTAACTTGATGAAGGTTTTGGAGTCGTGCGTGGCCACGCAGTCGTGGGTGAACAGGGAGTACAGGAGTGGACTAATCACACAACCCTGAGGGGCCCCTGTGTTGAGGGTCAGCATGGCGGAGGTGTTGTTGCCTACCCTCACCACCTCGGGGTGGCCTGTCAGGAAGTCCAGGATCCAGTTGCAGAAGGAGGTGTTCAGTCCCAGGGTCCCGAGCTTTGTGATGAGCTTGGAGGGGACTATGGTGTTGAACACTGAGCTGTAGTCTATGAACAGTATTCTCTCATAGTGATTTCCCCTCTTGTCCAGGTGGGAGAGAGCAGTGTGAAGTTTAATTGAGATTGCATCATCTGTTGGAGTGGGTCCAGGATGTCTGGGATGATGGTGGTGATGTGTGTCATGACCAGCCTTTCAATGCACTTCGTAAATACAGATGCGAGTGGTACTGGACGATAGTCATTTAGGCAGGTTACCTTGTAGTTCTTAGGAACAGGAATAATGGTGGGCAGCTTCAAACATGTTGGGCTTACAGACTGGGCAAGGAGACACTTGCCAGCTGGTCTTCTGGCCTGTAATTTACGCTCTCTGAAGTAATTTGATGAGTTTTCCAAATGGATCTTTCCACCAGCATATGGAAATGCGTGGATGTGTAAGTGGGTTGATGCCTGGTAAAAACATATTTCTGCCCAATTTACAGCAGTATGATGATGATGATGTGTGTGTATCGTGTGTGTATTCAACAGGACTAAATGACACTAAGAGGATAGCATGTCTGATCAGCATTGAGGGAGGTCATTCTATAGACAGCAGCCTGCCAACCCTGCGTATGTTTTACCAGCTGGGGGTTCGCTCCATGGCCCTCACACACACCTGCAACACGCCTTGGTGAGCACATGCACACATGCACACACACACGCACACACACACACACATGCACGCACACACACACACACACACACACACACACTTATGACCTCCTCGCAGTCATCAAACGAGCAAAAGGACAATATAGGAATAAGGTGGAATCATCTTAAACAGGCTCCGAATACCACCGAATACCAACAGGCTCCGAATACCACCGAATACCAACAGGCTCCGAATACCACCGAATACCAACAGGCTCCGAATACCACCGAATACCAACAGGCTCCGAATACCACCGAATACCAACAGGCTCAGAATACCACCGAATACCAACAGGCTCCGAATACCACCGAATACCAACAGGCTCCGAATACCACCGAATACCAACAGGCTCCGAATACCACCGAATACCAACAGGCTCCGAATACCACCGAATACCAACAGGCTCCGAATACCACCGAATACCAACAGGCTCCGAATACCACCGAATACCAACAGGCTCCGAATACCACCGAATACCAACAGGCTCCGAATACCACCGAATACCAACAGGCTCCGAATACCATCGAGGCTCCGCCGGCAGACATATTCACAGTCATTTCCAACCTCTCCTTGTCCCAGTCTGTAATTCCCACGTTTTGAGATGACCACAATCCTCCCTGTTCCTAAGAACTCTAAGGCTTCATGCTACAATGATTACCGCCTTGTAGCATTCACTTCTGAAATCATAAAGTGCTTTGAGAGACTGTTTATTGCACACATTATCTCTACCATCCCAGCCACCCTAGACCCACTCCGATTTGTATACCGCCCAAACAAATCCATAGATGATGCAATCTCTATTGCTCTCCACACTGCCCTCACCTACCTAGATAAGAGGAATACCTATGTGAGAATGCTGTTCATTGACTACAGCTCAGCGTTCAATCTCATCAATCTCACCAATCTCACCACCAAGCATAAGACTCTGGGTCTGAAAACCTCCTTCTGCAACTGGATCCTGGTCTTCCTGACGGGCCGACCCCAGTTGGTGAGGATAGACAACATCACCTCCAGTACGCTGACCCTCAACACAGGGGCCCCACAGGGGTGTGTGCTTAGTCCCCTCCTTTGCTTCCTGTTCACCCACAACTGTGTGACCACGCACGACTCCAACACAACAGTGGTAGGCCTTCACCCCGGCGGTGATGAGTCAACCTACAGGGAGGAGGTCAGTGACCTGGCAGTGTGGTGCCGGAGCAACAACCTCTCCCTCAACGCCAGCAAGACCAAGGAGCTGATCGAGGACTGCAGGAAACGGGGGGTGAGCACGCCGCCATCCACATCAACGTTGCGGCAGTGGAGCAGGTAGACAGCTTGAAGTTCCTTAGTGTCCAAATCACTAAAGTCTTAAAATGGTCCAAACACACACGCACAGTCGTGAAGACGGCGTGACAGTGCCTTTTCCCCCTCAGGAGGTTGAAAAAGTTTGGCATGGGCCATCAAATCCTGAAAGATTCTACAGCTCTACCATTGAGAGCATATTGACTAGTTGCATCATTGCTTGGTGTGGCAATAGCACCGCACTCGATCGCATGGCACTACAGAGGGTTTAGGCAGAAAGCCCAGTGCATCACTGGGGCCGAGCTCCCTGCCATCCAGGACCTCTATTTCAGGCAGTATGAAAAGAAGACCCAGAAAATTGTCTAAGACCCCAACCACCCAAGCCATAGACTATTTTCTCTGCTACCGCATGGTAAGAGGTACCGGTGCATCAAGTCTGACACCAACAGGCTCTTGAACAGCTTCTATCCCCAAGCGATACAACTGATAAATAGCTACACGGACTGAGTTTACCTTGTATCTTTATTTACCTTTTATTTCAATATTTGCCCTCTCACAGAGTGCTACACACTCACACACACTGTCACTCCAACACACACACAAACACTCACTCCTTAATTTGCTCACTAACACATACATACAGTTGAAGTCGGAAGTTTACATACACTTAGGTTGGAGTCATTAAAACCCATTTTTCAACCACTCCACAAATGTGTCGTGGCAGAATCAGAATTATTTAGGTAACATTTATAAATAAAATGCTTTATTTATTTTATTTTATGCTTATGTGAGATATGTCATTAGAATGTCTATTATTGGATAATACTGTTGGCCGGTTGCAGTTATCTGTTCTCTGTCAGGGTTCAGTTACTTGGGCCGCAGAGAGGGGAGAGGTCAAGCTTGTCTTCATATGTTAACATATCTTTTAAACCATGTGAAGGGGTGATCGAGGGGGAACAAATTATCTCTTGGCTCCACAATGTCTGTGTGCCAGTCACTGTGTCTCCAGAATGGGAGTGTCAGTTAAAGCTTGGTCGCAAATGGGTCTTCCAAATGGACAATGACCCCAAGCATACTTCCAAAGTTGTGGCAAAATGGCTTAGGGACAACAAAGTCAAGATATTGGAGTGGCCACCACATAGCCCTGACCACAATCCTATAGAACATCTGTGGGCAGAACTGAACAAGAGTGTGTGAGCAAGGAGGCCTACAAACCTGACTCAGTTACACCAGCTCTGTCAGGAGGAATGGGACAAAATTCAAATTTATTTACATAGCCTTCGTACATCAGCTGATATCTCAAAGTGCTGTACAGAAACCCAGCCTAAAACCCCAAACAGCAAGCAATGCAGGTGTAGAAGCACGGTGGCTAGGAAAAACTCCCTAGAAAGGCCAAAACCTGGGAAGAAACCTAGAGAGGAACCAGGCTATGTGGGGTGGCCAGTCCTCTTCTGGCTGTGCCGGGTGGAGATTATAACAGAACATGGCCAAGATGTTCAAATGTTCATAAATGACCAGCATGGTCCAATAATAATAAGGCAGAACAGTTGAAACTGGAGCAGCAGCACGGCCAGGTGGACTGGGGACAGCAAGGAGTCATCATGTCAGGTAGTCCTGAGGCATGGTCCTAGGGCTCAGGTCCTCCGAGAGAGAGAGAGAAAGAGAGAATTAGAGAGAGCACACTTAAATTCACACAGGACACCGAATAGGACAGGAGAAGTACTCCAGATGTAACAAACTGACCCTAGCCCCCCGACACATAAACTACTGCAGCATAAATACTGGAGGCTGAGACAGGAGGGGTCAGGAGACACTGTGGCCCCATCCGAGGACACCCCCGAACAGGGCCAAACAGGAAGGATATAACCCCACCCACTTTGCCAAAGCACAGCCCCCACACCACTAGAGGGATATCTTCAACCACCAACTTACCATCCTGAGACAAGGCTGAGTATAGCCCACAAAGATCTCCGCCACGGCACAACCCAAGGGGGGGGGGGGATGATCACATCAGTGACTCAACCCACTCAGGTGACGCACCCCTCCCAGGGACGGTATGAGAGAGCCCCAGTAAGCCAGTGACTCAGCCCCTGTAATAGGGTTAGAGGCAGAGAATCCCAGTGGAAAGAGGGGAACCGGCCAGGCAGAGACAGCAAGGGCGGTTCGTTGCTCCAGAGCCTTTCCGTTCACCTTCCCACTCCTGGGCCAGACTACACTCAATCATATGACCCACTGAAGAGATGAGTCTTCAGTAAAGACTTAAAGGTTGAGACCGAGTTTGCGTCTCTGACATGGGTAGGCAGACCGTTCCATAAAAATTGAGCTCTATAGGAGAAAGCCCTGCCTCCAGCTGTTTGCTTAGAAATTCTAGGGACAATTAGGAGGCCTGCGTCTTGTGACCGTAGCGTACGTGTAGGTATGTACGGCAGGACCAAATCAGAGAGATAGGTAGGAGCAAGCCCATGTTATGTTCCAAAATTCACCCAACTTATTGTGGGAAGCTTGTGGAAGGCTACCCGAAACGTTTGACCCAAGTTAAACAATTTAAAGGCAATGCTACCAAATACTAAGTGAGTGTATGTAAACTTCTGACCCACTGGGAATGTGATGAAATAAATAAAAGCTGAAATAAATCATTCTCTCTACTATTATTCTGACATTTCACATTCTTAAAATAAAGTGGTGATCCTAACTGACCTAAGACAGGGAATTTTTACTAGGATTAAATGTCAGGAATGGTAAAAAACTGAGTTTAAATGTATTTGGCTAAGGTGTATGTAAACTTCAAACTTCAACTGTATATACTGACTCTACACACCTGCACACTCACTCACATGAAAGCTGCTGCTACTCTGTTTATCTTATATCCTGTTGCCTAGCTCCCTTACCCCTATACATATCTACCTTCATCACTCCAGTATCCCTGCACATGGAATATGGTATTGGATATGACTTTTTAAGTATTTCTTGTACAGTATGCTTACTTATTTACTTTATTGTGTATTTCGTATTTCTTCTTATTTCTTGTGTTTTTTTGTTGTTGTAATACATTGTTATTGATTATTGCATTGTTGGGTTTTGAGTTTGCAAGAAAGGCATTTCACTGTACTTGTGCATGTGATATTAAAACTTAGACTCATGCACAATATTTGTTATATTTTGGTTTGACATCATAGTTTCTTGCTACTGGGCTGAAAAACACAGTCGTTTTTTATTGCTTCAGGGCTGAGTCCTCCTCAACAATTTATGATGTCTATCAAAGAGAAAATGACAGCCTAACAGACTTCGGTAAGGTAAGGTCAACCTTTAACACTAAGTCTGTGTTCAAGCCAATACTTGTAGCCTACGCTGGTCACTTCAGGCGTAATGACATTTCGGTACACTTATGTCTTCAGGGACACCTGAAGTCAACAAGCTGGAGAGGTTAGAACGCAGGGGCGGTCCCTTCAGGCCTCCTACATACTTTTACACAGACGAGTTATATTTGCATGATTGACATGATTTATTATTCATCATTGGCTCCTGCATGTGATGGACCAATACCTCACGAGGCTTCCTCTCTCCAAGTTGAGACCTTGAAACTGAAATACCTGAAATAACTGAAACAGTCAGAGTAATGTTCTGGGTGTACTGCCAAGTTGCTTATTAGTGATAGAGAGGATTCCTCCATACACGTTCAGTCAGTCACTCGCATGAACCCATCCAAATGGTTATTAGAAAAGCAGCATTGATTTGATACACAAACATAACATTTTCCTTCACAGTCTCTAGGAGTTGTACACAAACATTCTTGATCCTTGACGATTTTTAGGGAGCTGTGTAAGACTGATGTGATCCTCAGTCGCAACTGAGCGTTTTACTGTTTGTAGTGTTTACTGTTTGTAGTGTTTACTGTTTGTAGATAAGTGGCGCAGTGTTGTATGTTTGTCAGCAGATATGCACAATGACGTACATAGAGCACGTAATATATAATTACTGGGAAACTTCACAGCAAGTGGTAACATGCTTTTCCTGTTCTCTCTCTCTCTCTCTCTCTCTCTCTCTCTCTCTCTCCCTCTCTCTGTCTTTCCCTCTCTCTCTGTCTTTCTCTCTCTCAGGATGTGGTGAAGGAGATGAACAGATTGGGGATGATAGTAGACCTGTCCCATAGTTCCTGGGCCACAGCCAGGGCAGTACTGCAGATCTCTAAGACTCCAGTTATTTTCAGCCACTCCTCAGCCCATGCCGTGTGTAACCACAGCCGCAATGTTCCTGATGACCTGCTCCGCGAACTGGTGAGACCCCTGGCAAGAACTTTCTGTCTCTGTCTGTCTCTCTCTTTCTCTCTCTCTCTAACACTCCTCCATCACTCCCCCCTTTCAACCACCATCGGCACGGTCACTCATTGTGGGTGGCCTGTGTTTACTCCTTATCAGGAGAGTCTTTTGGAATTATATTTTGACGATGTGTCCTTTCTGCAATGTTTCTTTAATCCACTTGTCCTTTATGTGCATTTCCTGTTTTGCAGTGCCTTCAGAAAGTGTTCACACCCCTTGACTTATTCCACATTTTGTTGTGTTACAGCCTGAATTCAAATGGATTAAATATACAGTATGAGTCAAAGGTTTGCACACACCTACTCATTCCAGGGTTTTTCTTCATTTTTACTATTTTCTACATTATAGAATAATAGTGAATACATCAAAACTATGAAATAACACATTTGGAATCATGTAGTAACCAAAAAAGTGTTAAACAAATCAACATATATTTAATATTTGAGATTCTTCAAAGTTGCCAACCTTTGCCTTGATGACAGCTTTGCACACTCTTGGCATTCTATCAATCAGCTTCATGAGGTAGTAACCTGGAATGCATTTCAATTAACTGGTGTGTCTTACATTTCTGGAATTTCTTCCTTCTTAATGCGTTTGAGCAAATCAGTTGTGTTGTGACAAGGTAGGGGTGGTGTTACGCACTTCTAGGAGTAGTGGGTGCGGAGTCAGGTGCACAGAGCAGGGGGTAAAGGACAATCGTGTTTATTCCGGCACAGAAAACGGTCACACCAAAACACCAGGCGCATACAAATGACCGGCCCAAAAACAGGATCCAAACAGTCCGGAGAAAACAAGAAAATAGCACAACTACAAAAATGAACAGAGGAACAAGCCCTCACAAACACAGGTGGACATAACCGTCTTAAATAGCCCTAACCAAAACCTAAACAAGAAACAGGTGTAACCAATAAGACAAAACTAACAGAAAAGGAAAAGTGGATCGGTGGCAGCTAATAGACCGGTGACAACGACCGCCGAGCGCCGCCCGAACAGCAAGAGGAGCCACCTTCGGTGGGAGTCGTGACAGGTGGTTTACAAAAGATAAGCCTATTTGGTAAAAGACCAAGTCCATATATGGCAAAAACAGCTCAAATAAGCAAAGAGAAACACCAGTCCATCATTAATTTAAGACATGAAGGTCAGTCAATACAGAAAATGTCAAGAACTTTGAACATTTCTTCAAGTGCAATCGCAAAATCCACCAAGGGCTATGATGAAACTGGCTCTCTTGAGGACCGCCACAGGAAAGGAAGACTCAGAGTTACCTTCGCTGCAGAGGATAAGTTCATTAGAGTTACCAGCCTCAGAAATTGTATCCCAAATAAATGCTTCACAGAGTTCAAGTAACATACAATCTCAACAGCAACTGTTCAGAGGAGACTGCGTGAATCAGGCATTCATGGTCAAATTTCTGCAAAGAAACCACTACTAAAGGACACCAATAAGAAGAAGAGACTTGCTTGTGCCAAGAAACACGATCGATGGACATTAGACCGGTGGAAATCTGTCCTTTAGTCTGATGAGTCCAAATTTGAGAGTTTTGGTTCCAACCGCTATGTCTATGTGAGACGCACAGTAGGTGAACGGATGATCTCTACATGTGTGGTTCCCTCCGTGAAGCATGGAGGAGGAGGTGTGATGGTGTAGGGGTGCTTTTCTGATGACACTGTCAGTGATTTATTTATAATTCAAGGCACACTTAACCAGCATGGCTATCAAAACATTCTGCAGCGACACGCTATCCCATCTGCTTTGCGCTTAGTGGGACTATAATTTGTTTTTCAACAGGACAATGACCCAACACACCTCCTGGCTGTGTAAGGAGAATGATGGAATGCAGCATCAGATGACCTGGCCTCCACAATCATCCGACCTCAACCCAATTGAGATGGTATGGGATGAGTTGGACCGCAGAGGGAAGGAAAAGCAGCCAGGAGCCAACAAGTGTTCAGCATATGTGAGAACTCCTTCAAGACTGTTGGAAAAGCATTCCAGGTGAAGCTGGTTCAGAGAATGCCAAGAGTGTGCAAAGCTGTCATCAAGGCAAAGGCTGGATTTGTTTAACACTTTTTGGGTTACTACATGATTTTTTTCATAATTTTGTCGTCTTAACTGTTATTCCACAATGTAGAAATAGTAAAAATAAAGAAAAACCCTTGAATGAGTAGGTGTCCAAACTCTTGACTGGTACTGTATATTTTTTCCATCTACACACAATAACCCATTAAGACAAAGTGAAAAACATGTTTTTAGAAATGTTTGCTAATTTATTGAAACTGAAATCCAGAAATATCTAATTTACAAAAGTATTTACACTCCTGAATCAATACATTTTTGAATCACCTTTGGCAGCGATTACAGATGCAAGTCTTTCTCGGTAAGAGCTTTGCACACCTGGATTGTAAAATATTTGCACATTATTATTTTCTAAATTCTTCAAACTCTGTCAAGTTGGTTGTTGATCATTGCTAGACAGCCCTTTTCAAGTTTTGCCATAGATTTTCAAGACGATTTAAGTCAACACTGTAACCAGACTACTCAGGAACATTCAATGTCGTCTTGGTAAGAAACTCCAGTGTATATTTTGGCCTTGTGTTTTAGTTTATTGTCCTGCTGAAAGGTGAATTTGTCTCCCAATGTCTGTTGAAAAGCCGACTGAACCGAGGTTTCCTCTAGGACTTTGCCTGTGCTTAGCTCTATTCCATTTATTTTTATTTAAAAAAACTCCCTAGTCCTTGCCGATGACAAGCATACCCATAACATGAGGCTACCACCATGCTTGAAAATATGAAGAGTGGTACTAAGTGATGTGTTGTTTTAGATTTGCCCCAAACATAATGCTTTGTATTCTTTGCCACATTTTTTTTGCTGTTTTAGTTCAGTGCCTTACTGCAAACAGGATGCATGTTTTGGAATATTTGTATTCTATACATGCTTCCTTCTTTTCACTCTGTCACATAGGTTAGTATTGTGGAATAACTACAATGTTGTTGATCCATCCTCAGTTTTCTCCTATCACAACCATTCAACTCTGTAACTGTTTTAAAGTGACCATTGGCCTCATGGTGAAATCCCTAGGTGGTTTCCTTCCTCTCCGGCAACTGAGTTAGGAAGGACGCAAATTACAGATGCAAGTATCTTTGTAGTGACTGGGTGTATTGATACACCATCCAATGTGTAATTAATAACTTCAGCATGCTCAAAGGGCTATTTAATGTCTGCCATTAAAAATAAACTATTTACCAATAGATGTCCTTCTTTGCGAGGCATTGTGATTGAATCTGTGTTTGAAATTCACAGCTCGACTGAGGGACCTTACAATTATCTGTATGTGTTGTACAGAGATGAAATAGTAATTAAAAAAATAATGCTAAACACAATTTTTGCAATCCGAGTGAGTCCATGCAACTCAAAATGTGATTTATTAAGCACATTTTTACTCCTGAAATGATTTAGGCTTGCCATAATAAAAGGGGTTGAATACTTATTGACTCAAGACATTTCAGCTTGTCATTTTTTATTAATTTGTAAAAATGTCTAAAAACATAATTCACTTTGACATTATGGAGTATTTTATGTAGGCCAGTGAAACAAAATCTCAATTTAATCCATTTTAAATTTGGGCTGTAACACAACAAAATGCAGAAACCGTCAAGGGGTGTGAATACATTCTGAAGGCACTGTATCTACATGGCTGGAAGGTCACTGGAAGTGTGGAATGTTTTTTTAATGTTCTCTTCTGGGTGTGTTGTTGTTTCAGAAGGAGAACGGAGGACTCATCATGGTTAATCTGCACAGTGGGTTTGTGGCTTGCCATGGCCAAGCCAATATCTCCATTGTGGCTGGTGAGCAGTTGCCTTTGATTAGTGTTTATTGGCATCAAACAATTAAGCGCAAAATTGGCTGCCTTGTTATCAATCAAGACCTGTTTAGAAGACCAGTATCAAGAACATCAATAACATGTGTACACATGATTTATCTTATGATTATCTTACAGTGCCTTGCGAAAGTATTCGGCCCCCTTGAACTTTGCGACCTTTTGCCACATTTCAGGCTTCAAACATAAAGATATAAAACTGTATTTTTTTTGTGAAGAATCAACAACAAGTGGGACACAATCATGAAGTGGAACGACATTTATTGGATATTTCAAACTTTTTTAACAAATCAAAAACTGAAAAATTGGGCGTGCAAAATTATTCAGCCCACTTAAGTTAATACTTTGTAGCGCCACCTTTTGCTGCGATTACAGCTGTATGTCGCTTGGGGTATGTCTCTATCAGTTTTGCACATCGAGAGACTGACATTTTTTC